>NW_027010322.1:37500-105000 GCF_036934945.1 Oncorhynchus masou masou
CTCTCCTCTGGTACTGACAGCTAATGCTGGGATTCGTTTATCAAGCTCTACTTGCTCTAAACAATGCAATCAACCTATGGGAGGGCAGAAAGTGTAACGTAGAAAGAGAGGAACAAAGGAGATAATGTTGTTGATAAATAGAGTCTGTTTCTGCATCCTACCTTTATTGTGCACTATTTATGACCGGGGCCAATAAGGGAATAGTTTGCCACTTAGGACGTGACCCGGGGGTAATCAAGAAGTCAGCTTTGGAGACAGTAGCAACATTGGGAGGACTATCGTTCTGAGACAAGCCAAGGTTGCAGAGGTGAACCTGCAGGCTGAATGCTGATTGGCCCAAGGTGTTGATTGACAGGTCTCACCCCCAGTGGTTAGTTTGTTGCCCTCCCCTCGAACCCGACATTCTAAAGCGTTGCCCTATAACTCCACATTAGCATCTCTCCACCAAGCGATGTCAACAACAGCGTTCACACACATTCTATTCTGACACTCTAAACTTCCCCGTTTCGGCGCTCAGAGTGGAGTAATAAATAAATATTAAACAGGAAGTGACTTGCTATTGGATGCCTGGTGTGAACCTGGAGCTTCCATTGACCTCCAGCTCTCCCTAGGGATTCTGGGAGGACAGAGGTTAAACCGCTCTGCAGACGCTTAGTAAACGAGTCTCGCTGGCTGTTACGAAAAGAACACTCTGTGTGCTTGTGTTCCAAATCGCTCCCTTTTCCTAAAAATAGTGCACTACTTTTAACCAGAGTCCTGTCTTCACTGTGGCTCGATGATGCCACTCAGACTATTTCATGTAGTATTTTCAGACCTCAGAGAAAAAACACGGAGGAATGAAGCCTAAAAGAGAAGCTTGGTGATTAAAAATTCAAAAACCGATCAGCTCACACAATCTGATACATGGTTTGACTATTCACTGACTTTTAACGCAACAACTGAAACTAAACACAACAAAAGATTCTCTGCAGAAACCAAGAGTTGGCCGATGCCATAAAGAGGGAGGGTCACAGGGAGGTCAGAAACACACACACACAGACACACAGACACGCACGCACACACACACACACACACACACACACACACACACACACACACACACACACACACACACACACACACACACACACACACACACACACACACACACACACACAGAAACACACACACACAGACACACAGACACGCACGCACACAGAAACACACACAAACACACACTCAGTATTTGAAAGCATCATTGTAACTGCCCTTACCCTTTTTCCATCCTCCCTGTTCTTTTTTTAAAAACAGCCTCCTATTTTCATGTGAAATGATTGTCTCCAGTGCACACACACACACACACACACACACACACACACACACACACACACACACACAACAGCAGCGCCACAGCTTGCCTGGTTACCATGGCAGCCGTTTGACACGTTCAAGTGACGTCTTTGAAGACCTTCTTTTGTCAGGCAGGAAGTTAAATTGGGCGCTTTGACACTACCTGTGAGACGTGCATGTATTTTTATATATCTTTATGTCTCTCCACTTCCTGTACCTCCTGCTGTGAAAAGGTCACTTCCTGTACCTCCTGCTGTGAAAAGGTCACTTCCTGTACCCCCGGCTGTGAAAAGGTCACTTCCTGTACCCCCGGCTGTGAAAAGGTCACTTCCTGTACCTCCTGCTGTGAAAAGGTCACTTCCTGTACCCCCGGCTGTGAAAAGGTCACTTCCTGTACCTCCTGCTGTGAAAAGGTCACTTCCTGTACCCCCGGCTGTGAAAAGGTCACTTCCTGTACCCCGGCTGTGAAAAGGCCACTTCCTTTACCCCCGGCTGTGAAAAGGACACAGATCCTGAAGAAGTTAATGATACTGAAAGACAATAGTACATAGTTAACTTCTTCGATATAGGGGGAGCTCTTTTAATTTTTGGATAAAAGATATTTTGTCACGAAAAGATGCTCGACTATGCATATAATTGACAGCTTTGGAAAGAAAACATTCTGACGTTTCCAAAACTGCAAAGATATTATCTGTGAGTGCCCCAGAACTAATGCTACAGGCGAAACCAAGATGAAATTTCATACAGGAAATGCCCCAGATTTTGAATGCGCTGTGTTCCAATGTCTCCTTATATGGATGTGAATGCGCCAGGAATGAGCCTACACTTCCTGTCATTTCCCCAAGGTGTCTGCAGCATTGTGACGTATTTGTAGGCATATCATTGGAAGATTGACCATAAGAGACTACATTTACCAGGTGTCCGCTTGGGGTCCTCCGTCTAAATTATTGTGCAATCTCCAGCTGCGTCCACTTTTCCATTTGGTTCAGAGGAGAAAGGCAACTGCCATGAATGATTTATCATCGAATAGATATGTGAAAAACACCTTGAGGATTGATTCTAAACAACATTTGCCATGTTTCTGTCGATATTATGGAGTTAATTTGGAAAAAAGTTTGGCGTTGTACTGAATTTTCTTTTTCTTTTCTTAGCCAAACGTGTTGAACAAAACGGAACGATTTCTCCTACACAAATAATATTTTTGGAAAAACTGAACATTTGCTATCTAACTGAGAGTCTCCTCATTGAAAACATCCGAAGTTCTTCAAAGGTAAATGATTTTATTTGAATGCTTTTCTTGTTTTTGTGAAAATGTTGCCTGCTGAATGCTAGGCTAATGCTATGCGAGCTATCAATATTCTTACACAAATGCTTGTGTAGCTTTGGTTGAAAAGCATTTTTTGAAAAACTGAGATGACAGTGTTGTTAACAAAAGGCTAAGCTTGTGAGCCAATATATTTATTTCATTTCATTTGCGATTTTCATGAATAGTTAACGTTGCGTTATGCTAATGAGCTTGAGGCTATGATTACGCTCCCGGATACGGGATTGCTCGACGCTAGAGGTTAAAGGTTATTTAATGATACTGAAAGACAATAGTATAGTATGTATTTAAAGGTTATTTAATGATACTGAAAGACAACAGTATATAGTTAAAGGTGATGAAGTAACACATCAACCAATTAAATAAAGGTGATTTTTTGTGTGTGTTTATCTTAATGAAGAGCATGAAACTGGTGTTTTCTTGTATTAGAAATATTCACTTTTCCAAAAAATTAGATTCTGCTAATTAATACCTGCCTGTTTCATGAATGTAATTATGGTAATTATTGCCTCAATGTTTCCATGAATGTGTTTATGCTAATTATTGCCTTAATGTTTCCATGAATGTGTTTATGCTGATTATTGCCTAAATGTTTACATGAACGTGTTTATGCTAATTATTGCCTCAATGTTTCAATTAACGTGTTTAACCCTATTCCCCATGGATGATATATCACAGATAGAACCCTATCCCCATGGAGGATATATCACAGATAGAACCCTATTCCCATGGAGGATATATCACAGATAGAACCCTATTCCCCATGGAGGATATATCACAGATAGAACCCTATCCCCATGGAGGATATATCACAGATAGAACCCTATTCCCATGGAGGGAATATCACAGATAGAACCCTATTCCCATGGAGGGAATATCACAGATAGAACCCTATTCCCATGGAGGGTATATCACAGATAGAACCCTATTCCCATGGAGGATATATCACAGATAGAACCCTATTCCCATGGAGGATATATCACAGATAGAACCCTATTCCCATGGAGGGAATATCACAGATAGAACCCTATTCCCATGGAGGGAATATCACAGATAGAACCCTATTCCCATGGAGGGTATATCACAGATAGAACCCTATTCCCATGGAGGATATATCACAGATAGAACCCTATTCCCATGGAGGATATATCACAGATAGAACCCTATTCCCATGGAGGATATATCACAGATAGAACCCTATTCCCATGGAGGGTATATCACAGATAGAACCCTATTCCCATGGAGGATATATCACAGATAGAACCCTATTCCCATGGAGGCTATATCACAGATAAAACCCTATTCCCATGGAGGGAATATCACAGATAGAACCCTACTCCCATGGAGGATATATCACAGATAGAACCCTATTCCCATGGAGGGTATATCACAGATAGAACCCTATTCCCATGGAGGATATATCACAGATAGAACCCTATTCCCATGGAGGATATATCACAGATAGAACCCTATTCCCATGGAGGGTATATCACAGATAGAACCCTATTCCCATGGAGGGTATATCACAGATAGAACCATATTCCCATGGAGGGATCAGTGGCGTGCGAAGGTATTCACCCCCCTCTGACTTTTTCCTATTTTGTTGCCTTACATCCTAGTTTTAAAATAGATTTTAGAGGGGGGGGGGGGTTGTATCATTTGATTTACCCAACATGCCTACCACTTTGAAGATGCTAAATATTTTTTATTGTGAAATAAACAAGGAATAAGACAAAACAACTGAAAACTTGAGCATGCATAACTCTTCAAAAGTCAATACTTTGTCGAGCCAACTTTGCAGCAATTACAGCTGCAAGTCTCTTGGCGTATGTCTCTATAAGCTTGGCACATCTATCCACCAAGATTTTTTTGGCCCATTTTTCAAGGCAGAACTGCTCCAGCTTCTTCAAGTTGAATGGGTTCCACTGGTGTACTACAATCTTTAAGTCATACCACAGATTCTCAAGTGGATTGAGGTCTGGGCTTTGACGAGGCCATTCCAAGACATTTAAATGTTTCCCCTTAAACCACTTGAGTGCTGCTTTAGCAGCATGCTGAGGGTCATTGTCCTGCTAAAAGGTGAACATCGAGTCTCAAATCTCTGGAAGACTGAAACAGGTTTCCCTCAAGAATCTTCCTGTATTTAACGCCATCCATCTTTCCTTCAAGTCTGACCAGTTTCCCCGACGATGAAAAACATCCCCACAGCATGATGCTGCCACCACCATGCTTCACTGTGGGGATGGTATTCTCGGGGTGATCTGAGGTGTTTGTCACATCTGCTCCTTCTACGCCCTCTGGTTTTCATCTGGTGTCTTCTTGAACTGCAGTTACTCTCCCTGTAACACTCTCTCCCTCTGTGTGTGATTGTGTGGTTGGATAAGGATGTGCTGGAGTCAGAGCAGGTCCCTACCAGCTGCAACTCGTTCCATAATCAAGACCTCCAGAAATACTCTGTCCTGCCACTTCCACTCTGCCAGATCGTAATCTCTTCTCATGATTCTAGACATTTAATTATTACTCAAGATCTTGTTACTCTGCTGTGCCTGTTTCCCTGCTGTGCCTGTTTCCCTGCTGTGCCTGTTTCCCTGCTGTGCCTGTTACTCTGCTGTGCCTGTTACTCTGCTGTGCCTGTTTCCCTGCTTGACAACGTTTATCCTCTCATTGCAGTTACCGCTCTGTCTCTGGCTCCTGTCTTCCGTTCCACATCTCACCACCCAACTACCTTGCTCTGGATTTCACTCACCAACACTACCTTGTTCTACTCAGCCAACTCCAACCTCAATCTTCACATCTCACCATCAGGTCCCCTCAGGACCTGTTTACCCTGTTCTACTCATCCAACTCCAACCTCAGTCTTCACATCTGGTTTTTCTGCAACTCATCCGAGCTTCCCCAGATCTGCACTCCATATCTCTCTGTGTGTTATGAACTTGAGTGAAGACCCAAAAGCGGTTTTAACAGAAAACAGAGTTCTTTAATGAAAAACAGGAATGGCATAAATCCTCTTCCAACGTTGTCAGCGGAACAAAAAGAACGTTAGTATAGTGCAGGATGCACCTGCCAGGCAGACTCCGACAGGACAGGACAAGGTGGAAGCAAACGAGACGACAGCTTGCTTCTGGCATCAAAAACACAAACAAGAATCAGACACTGAAAGTAGCAGGAACAGAGAGAGAAATAGAGACCTAATCAGAGGGGGAAGAGAGAACAGGTGGGGAAAGGGTGAATGAGCTAGTTAGGGAGATGTAGAACAGCTGAAGAATGAGAGACAGAGAAGGTAACCTAAAAAGACCAGCAGAGAGAGACAGAGTGAAGAGAAAGGACAGGAACAGACATAACAAGACATGACACTGTGTTGACAATAAATATTTAGATTCATTCATCCCTGTTTCCTCATCTGTTTCTGCTCTGAGGTTCACCTGTGTCGCTCTGCTTAACAGTGTTGGATTGGCGCCAGACATAGTGTTCCTTGATGGCCAAAACGCTACATTTTAGTCTCATCTCATCAGAGTACCTTCTTCTATATGTTTGGGGTGGTCTCCCACATGCCTTTTGGTGAACACCAAACATGTTTGCTTGTTTTTTCCTGGCCACTCTTCCATAAAGCCCAGCTCTGTGGAGTGTACAGCTTAAAGTGGTCCTGTGGACAGATACTCCAGTCTCCGCTGTGGAGCTTTGCAGCTCCTTCAGGGTTATCGTTAGGCTCTTTGTTGCCTCTCTGATTAATGCCCTCCTTGCCTGGTCTGAGTTTTGGTGAGCGGCCCTCTCTTGGCAGGTTTGCTGTGGTGCCATATTCTTAAAATGTTTGAATAATGGATGTAATGATGCTCCGTGGGATGTTCAATGTTTCAGATATTTTTTATAACCCAACCCTGATCTGTACTTCTCCACAACTTTGTCCCTGACCTGTTTGGAGAGCTCCTTGGTCTTCATGGTGCCGCTTGCTTGGTGGTGCTTCTTGCTTAGTGGTGTTGCAGACTCTGTGGCCTTTCAGAACAGATGTATATATACTGAGATCATGTGACAGATCATGTGACACTTAGATTGCTCCACAGGTGGACTTAATTTAACTAATTATGTGACTTCAGAAGGTAATTGGTTGCACCAGATCTTATTCAGATGCTTCATATCAAACGTGGTGAATAAACATTCACCACTTTTCCATTTGTATTTATAAAAATAAATAAATAAAAAATAAGTAAAAAAAAATCGTAATTTAACTTCACCAATTTGGACTATTTAGTGTTTGTCCATTACATGAAATCCAAATAAAATCAATTTTAATTCCAGGTTGTAATGCAACAGAATAGGAGAAACGCCAAGGGGGTGAATGCTTCTGCAAGGCCCTGTACGTGACAGAAAATACATTATAATTCAATGCGAAGAAGAAGTCAACAGTGTATGACGCAGCAATGATTTATCTGGAGGTGGAACGTCTACCTGGAATGATCTGAGCCAGAAGAGAGAGAGGGAAAGATGGACAGAGAAAGAAAGATGGACAGAGAAAGAAAGATGGACAGAGAGAGAGAGAGAGAGAGAGAGAGAGAGAGAGAGAGAGAGAGAGAAAGACGGACATAGGAAGAGAGATGGACAGAGAGAGAGAGAGAGAGAATACAACCCATATTTATGCTTATTTATGTCATGTCTTGTTATGTCTGTTCCTGTCCTTTCTCTTCACTCTGTCTCTCTCTGCTGGTCTTTTTAGGTTACCTTCTCTGTCTCTCATTCTTCAGCTGTTCTACATCTCCCCTAACTAGCTCATTCACTCTTTCCCACCTGTTCTCTCTTCCCCTCTGATTAGGTCTCTATTTCTCTCTCTGTTCCTGCTACTTTCAGTGTCTGATTCTTGTTTGTGTTTTTGATGCCAGAAGCAAGCTGTCGTCTCGTTTGCTTCCACCTTGTCCTATCCTGTCGGAGTCTGCCTGGCAGGTGCATCCTGCACAATACTACGTTCTTTTGTTCCATTGTCAACGTTGGAAGAGGATTTATGCCATTCCTGTTTTTCATTAAAGAACTCTGTTTTCTGTTAAAACCGCTTTTGGGTCTTCACTCAAGTACATAACAGAAGAATCAGACCACGAATGGACCCAGCGGCTCCGGACCCTTTTCACTCCGCCGTCGAGATCCAGGGAGCGATGCTAGGCAGACACGAGGAGGAATTGTCTGCTGCTCGACATGCCGTTGAGACCCTGGCCGTCCAAGTCTCCGACCTCACAAGACGGGTTCACCAACTCCACCTCGATCCACCGCCCACTTCCAGGGTTTCCGAGTCTCCGGAGCCCAGGATCAACAACCCGCCCTGTTACTCTGGGGAGCCCACTGAGTGCCGTTCATTCCTCACTCAGTGTGATGTGGTGTTCTCTCTCCAGCCCAACACTTACTCCAGGAGCGCAGCCCGCATCGCCTACGTCATTTCTCTCCTTACCGGACGGGCGCGTGAGTGGGGCACGGCAATCTGGGAGGCGAGAGCTGAGTGTATTAACCAGTTTCAGGACTTTAAGGAGGAGATGATACGGGTTTTTGACCGTTCTGTTTTTGGGGAGGAGGCTTCCAGGGCCCTGTCTTCCCTATGTCAGGGGAATCGATCCATAACGGATTATTCTATTGAGTTTCGCACTCTCGCTGCCTCTAGTGACTGGAACGAGCCGGCTTTGCTCGCTCGTTTTCTGGAGGGTCTCCTCGTCGAGGTTAAGGATGAAATCCTCTCCCGGGAGGTTCCTTCCAGTCTGGACTCCTTAATAGCCCTCGCTATTCGCATAGAGCGACGGTTTGATCTTCGTCGCCGAGCTCGTGGAAAGGAGCTCGCGTTCTCCGTTGCTCCCCTCTCCACATCACTGCCACCTGCCGCATCACTGCCACCCTCCTCCGCCGGCTCGGATGCTGAGCCTATGCAGCTGGGGGTATCCGCATCTCGGCCAAGGAGAATTAACGGAGAATCACCAATCGCCTCTGTCTCTACTGCGGCTCCGCTGGTCATTTTGTCACCTCATGTCCAGTAAAAGCCAGAGCTCATCAGTAAGGGGAGGGCTACTGGTGAGCGCAACTACTCAGGCCTCTCCTTCTGGATCACGCACTACCTTTCCGGTCCATCTCCGCTGGCCCGGTTCATCTGCTTCCTGCAGTGCCTTGATAGACTCTGGGGCGGAGGGCTGTTTTATGGACGAGACCTGGGCTCGGGAACATGACATTCCTCTCAGACAGTTAGGGAGCCCACGGCCTTGTTCGCTTTAGATGGTAGTTCTCTCCCCAAGATTCAGCGTGAGACGCTGCCTTTAACCCTCACTGTCTCTGGTAATCATAGCGAAACCATTTCTTTTTTAATTTTTCGTTCACCTTTTACACCTGTTGTTTTGGGTCATCCCTGGCTAGTGCGCCATAACCCTTCTATTAATTGGTCTAGTAATACTATCCTATCCTGGAATGTTTCTTGTCATGTGACCTGTTTAATGTCTGCTATCCCTCCTGTTTCCTCTGTCTCTTCTTCACAGGAGGAGCCTGGCGATTTGACAGGGGTGCCGGAGGAGTATCACGATCTGCGCACGGTGTTCAGTCGTTCCAAGGCCACTTCTCTCCCTCCACACCGGTCGTATGACTGTAGTATTGATCTCCTTCCGGGAACTACTCCCCCCGGGGTAGATTATACTCTCTGTCGGCTCCCGAACGTAAGGCTCTCGAGGATTATTTGTCGGTTTCGCTCGACGCCGGTACCATAGTCTCCTCCTCCTCTCCCGCCGGAGCGGGGTTTTTTTTTGTTCAGAAGAAGGACGGGTCCCTGCGCCCATGCGTGGATTATCGAGGGCTGAATGACATAACAGTTAAGAATCGTTATCCGCTTCCTCTTATGTCTTCAGCCTTCGAGATCCTGCAGGGAGCCAGGTTTTTCACCAAATTGGACCTTCGTAACGCCTACCATCTCGTGCGCATCAGGGAGGGGGACGAGTGGAAGACGGCGTTTAACACTCCGTTAGGGCACTTTGAATACCGGGTTCTTCCTTTCGGCCTCGTTAACGCTCCAGCTGTCTTTCAGGCACTAGTTAACGACGTCCTGAGAGACATGCTGAACATTTTTGTTTTCGTTTACATGGACGATATCCTGATTTTTTCACCGTCTCTCTCGATTCATGTTCAGCACGTGCGACGCGTCCTCCAGCACCTTTTGGAGAACTGTCTTTATGTGAAGGCTGAGAAGTGCACTTTTCATGCCGCCTCTGTCCCTTTTCTCGGTTCCGTTATTTCCGCTGAGGGCATTAAGATGGATCCCGCTAAGGTCCAGGCTGTCATTGATTGGCCCGTTCCTAAGTCACGCGTCGAGCTGCAGCGCTTTCTGGGCTTCGCTAATTTCTATCGTCGTTTCATCCGTAATTTCGGTCAGGTGGCAGCTCCCCTCACAGCCCTTACATACCTTAAGGGAACATTTCGACAATCACCGTATAGTTAGTGAGAAAGTCCCTATTGGAACTGTACGGTCCCTTACTAGACGTCCGAAAACATTTTAGAAATTCGGGACGGCGTCGGGCCGAGCGGTAGGGCCAGACCTACCGGGAAGTCATCAAATGAACTTTGTCGGACATTCGGTTTTCGTTTAATAAAATAAACAAATTTTAGCCCATTTTTGCGCAATGCCGAAATATCCCACAAGAGGGCATAAGCAATCATATTGCTATTGGACAAAACATCACGAATCACGACGTGCCATATCTCGGAAACCGAAAATATTTCGAAGCCGAAACTTGGTGAGCGTAGGTTTGGCATTATGGGAAGATGGCCCCGAACAAGATGGCGTCTAGGCCTCAACGGTTTTTGAGTTATGGCCATATTTCTGGGATTAAAGGTCCAAAATGAAAATAGAGAAAAGATTTTTTCACTTCACGTCAAAGTCAAGGAGCCTCCGGTGTCAATAAAAAAAATCGGCCATTTATCTATCGTCATTTACGAGAAATCGTACGTTGACCAGATCGTGATGTTCAGATATAGGTGGGTTTTTTTTTCAACGGTTACAGATCCAGTTGCAGGGTGTTCATACGAGTATTTTTAAAATGTGCTGCGGAGCTCTGCGACATTTCTGTGATTTTCTATGATTTTCTGAAATAACACACACTCACTAAACCCTCCGTAAATAACTCAGTTCTTAACGTAAAGACTTAAAACTCAGGATTCTGTAAAGGCATACCCCAATGAGGATATGAGTTTATTTATAGCTTCCTGTGCCAACCGGAAGTGCCATAATTGGTGTCTCAGGGGCTGTTTGGAAGGGTTAAAAAAATCAGATCTGTCCAAAACTTCATATGTGTGATTAGACAACCCCCATGAACTGTAAATCAGTCATTTTTCCCAACAGATGTCAAAGAAAAGCTCTCACACACACACACACAGCAAGGATGGAGTGACAAAGCGTGGTGTTTAAAGACACAGAGAGCAGGCAATGGCATAAACATAATCCCAAGGCAGGGCCGAGTCCAACGAGGTGCCCCGCTTGACCGTAGCTCACTCGGTCTGAGCGCAGCGACCATGAGAAAAATAGGCCCACAATGAAGCCTGCACCACAATGTCATTTGATTTTGGGTGACAGCGGCGGAACCGTTAGGTTTAGAAGGACAATTCAAACACAGGACTGTTCCTAAGGTCCTCCCGATCTGTGCAAGCCTAACCTTGACTGTGTGGCATTAACCTTTCACAGTTAAAAGAAGGTGTTTACAAAAAAACAGTGTGCATTGACTTCTCTCCCCATAGGAATACATTGCCTGCTCCCCTAAATACAACCTGGGGTCTTTATGGGTTATGAATGCTGTATGAACCTGTCTTCTATGACATTCCATCAGACCACTATGAGGTCTACCTGTGTCGATTCTAAGCTTCCTGGAGCAACCGGAAGTGGTTAGATTGACCCAAAAGGTATTTGGATGTACATCACCTCGAAAGGTGCCGAGGCCTCTGCATTATTCAACCCTGTGTAGATCAGTCAATTCTCAACTTAAAGACTTAAAACTCAGGATTCCCTAGGTTTCTATGTCAGTCAAGACATGTGTGTATTTATAGCTTCCTGTGCCAACCGGAAGTGCCATAATTGGTGACTCAGGGGCTGTTTGGAAGGGTTAAAAAAATCAGATCTGTCCAAAACTTCATATGTGTGATTAGACAACCCCCATGAACTGTAAATCAGTCATTTTTCCCAACAGATGTCAAAGAAAAGCTCTCACACACACACACAGCAAGGATGGAGTGACAAAGCGTGGTGTTTAAAGACACAGAGAGCAGGCAATGGCATAAACATAATCCCAAGGCCGTGCCGAGTCCAACGAGGTGCCCCTCTTGACCGTAGCTCGCTCGGTCTGAGCGCAGCGACCATGAGAAAAATAGGCCCACAATGATGCCTGCACCACAATGTCATTGGATTTTGGGTGACAGCGGCGGAACCGTTAGGTTTAGAAGGACAATTCAAACACAGGACTGTTCCTAAGGTCCTCCCGATCTGTGCAAGCCTAACCTTGACTGTGTGGCATTAACCTTTCACAGTTAAAAGAAGGTGTTTACAAAAAACAGTGTGCATTGACTTCTCTCCCCATAGGAATACATTGCCTGCTCCCCTAAATACAACCTGGGGTCTTTATGGGTTATGAATGCTGTATGAACCTGTCTTCTATGACATTCCATCAGACCACTATGAGGTCTACCTGTGTCGATTCTAAGCTTCCTGGAGCAACCGGAAGTGGTTAAATTGACCCAAAAGGTATTTGGATGTACATCACCTCGAAAGGTGCCGAGGCCTCTGCATTATTCAACCCTGTGTAGATCAGTCAATTCTCAACTTAAAGACTTAAAACTCAGGATTCCCTAGGTTTCTATGTCAGTCAAGACATGTGTGTATTTATAGCTTCCTGTGCCAACCGGAAGTGCCATAATTGGTGACTCAGGGGCTGTTTGGAAGGGTTAAAAAAATCAGATCTGTCCAAAACTTCATATGTGTGATTAGACAACCCCCATGAACTGTAAATCAGTCATTTTTCCCAACAGATGTCAAAGAAAAGCTCTCACACACACACACAGCAAGGATGGAGTGACAAAGCGTGGTGTTTAAAGACACAGAGAGCAGGCAATGGCATAAACATAATCCCAAGGCCGTGCCGAGTCCAACGAGGTGCCCCGCTTGACCGTAGCTCGCTCGGTCTGAGCGCAGCGACCATGAGAAAAATAGGCCCACAACAATGAAGCCTGCACCACAATGTTATTTGATTTTGGGTGACAGCGGCGGAACCGTTAGGTTTAGAAGGACAATTCAAACACAGGACTGTTCCTAAGGTCCTCCCGATCTGTGCAAGCCTAACCTTGACTGTGTGGCATTAACCTTTCACAGTTAAAAGAAGGTGTTTACAAAAAAACAGTGTGCATTGACTTCTCTCCCCATAGGAATACATTGCCTGCTCCCCTAAATACAACCTGGAGTCTTTATGGGTTATGAATGCTGTATGAACCTGTCTTCTATGACATTCCATCAGACCACTATGAGGTCTACCTGTGTCGATTCTAAGCTTCCTGGAGCAACCGGAAGTGGTTAAATTGACCCAAAAGGTATTTGGATGTACATCACCTCGAAAGGTGCCGAGGCCTCTGCATTATTCAACCCTGTGTAGATCAGTCAATTCTCAACTTAAAGACTTAAAACTCAGGATTCCCTAGGTTTCTATGTCAGTCAAGACATGTGTGTATTTATAGCTTCCTGTGCCAACCGGAAGTGCCATAATTGGTGTCTCAGGGGCTGTTTGGAAGGGTTAAAAAAATCAGATCTGTCCAAAACTTCATATGTGTGATTAGACAACCCCCATGAACTGTAAATCAGTCATTTTTCCCATAAAAATTCAAAGGAAAAATAAATCACACAGATACACAACTTGGATGGAGGGACGTATTGGGGTGTGTAGAGACTGACAGTGCCTCCAATAGTTAGCTTTGTTCGAGCTAAAAAAGAACCGTCAGACCTAGAGTTCCGAAACTTTAGAATCCTGTTCTAGACCTCAGGTAGATAGTGCGTGGTGAGTTACGGCGCTCTAGGAGGTTCTCGGACCGAGAAACAGCGTCGAACATTTGCAATGACTTCAATTCATTTTGACCATTACGAAAATGGCGACATTTAGAAATGTCCCAGAGACACAAGACTAGGTGCATTGTGACCGTCTCGGCCCATAGAGACAGAACCCAACATCTCGGTCCGATAGCTCATTCAAGGACCCCGTAGCAAGGCATGGAAAAAGTGGATTTTCAGCACCAATTAGGCTTTTACTCGGACACCAAATGACCTATCGAGCCGAAACTCGGGATTCGGGGTCGCCTCACATAGGACTACACATAATGTCCGAACTGGCCCCGCAGCTAGAAAGTAACTATGTGTTTTATGGTTTTTTAATGTTTTGTACCGAAGGCCTTGTGAATTTTGGGCCAGCTCTGAAGTATGTTATACTTGGCTCCTAAATGAGTTGGGAAAAGTGGGTTTGGTGTCAGTTTGTATCAGTTTGGTGTCAGAATGATATCAAATTGACTGATGGACGGTGACTTGCAGGTGACTCTTGTCCATTAGCAATATGTTTAAGCGGTGAGGTACCATCACCAAAAGCGACATTCTGAAATCAACCCAAACGAGCGATGGAGAGGTACCAGTATCACTGCCCAGACATCCCTATGTCATCGGGCCAGTCAATTTGGCATTCCTGCATGATTTTTATGGCATGACAAATTGGTAATGGTGACTGCCCAGTTAACCATATGGCAAATGCACAGTGACTTTGAAAGAGTGAGAAAAATCACCAAATGGACATTCTGGAATCAACCCTAACGAGTGATGGAGAGGTACCAGAATCACTGCCAAGCCATCCCGAGTTCATCGGGCCAGTCAATTTGGCATTCCTGCACAAATTTTCAGTGACTTTGCAAAAGTAAGGAACATTTGCAATATGTTTTAACAGTGAGGTACCATCACCAAAAGCGACATTCTGAAATCAACCCAAACGAGCGATGGAGAGGTACCAGTATCACTGCCCAGACATCCCTATGTCATCGGGCCAGTCAATTTGGCATTCCTGCATGATTTTTATGGCATGACAAATTGGTGATGGTGACTGCCCAGTTAACCATATGGCAAATGCACAGTGACTTTGCAAAAACGTGAGAAAACATGACCAAATGGACATTCTGAAATCAACCCTAACGAGTGATGGAGAGGTACCAGAATCACTGCCAAGCCATCCCGAGTTCATCGGGCCAGTCAATTTGGCATTCCTGCACAAATTTTCAGTGACTTTGCAAAAGTAAGGAACATTTGCAATATGTTTTAACAGTGAGGTACCATCACCAAAAGCGACATTCTGAAATCAACCCAAACGAGCCATGGAGAGGTACCAGTATCACTGCCCAGCCATCCCGAGGTCATCGGGCCAGTCAATTTGGCATTCCTGCAAAAATTTTCAGTGACTTTGCAAAAGTAAGGAACATTTGCAATATGTTTAACGGTGAGGTACCATCACCAAAAGCGACATTCTGAAATCAACCCAAACGAGCGATGGAGAGGTACCAAAATCACTGCCCAGCCATCCCTATGTCATCGGGCCAGTCAATTTGGCATTCCTGCATGATTTTTATGGCATGACAAATTGGTGATGGTGACTGCCCAGTTAACCATATGGCAAATGCACAGTGACTTTGCAAAAGTGAGAAAACATGACCAAATGGACATTCTGAAATCAACACAAACAATGGCATGACCATAGTGTCCAGACTGTGCCGAGTCCAACGAGGTGCCCCGCTGACCGTAGCTCGCTCGGTCTGAGCGCGGCGACCATGAGAAAAATAGGCCCAATATGAAGCCTTCACCAGTACGTCATTTGATTTTGGGTGACAGCGGCGGAACCGTTAGGTTTAGAAAGACAATTCAACCACAGGACTGTTCCTAAGGTCCTCCTGATCTGTCCAAGCCTATCCTTGACCGTGTGACATTAACCCTTCACAGTCAAAAGAAGGTGTTTACATAAAAACAGTGTTCATTGACTTCTCTCCCCATAGGAATATATTGGCTGCTCCACTAAATACAACCTGGAGTCTATATGGGTTATGAATGTTGTATGAACCTGTCTTTGGTACCAGTCCATCAGACCACTATAAGGTCTACCTGTGTCGATTCTAAGCTTCCTGGACCAACCGGAAGTGGTCCAAATCGCCCTAAAAGTGTATACCCATACACTGCCTGCAATTTGATGGACATAGTGCATTGAACCCTGTGTAAATCAGTCAGTTTTCATGGTAAAGACTTAAAACTCAGGATTCTCTAATGGAATACCCCAATGAGGATGTATGTTGAGTTACAGCTTCCTGTGCCAACCGGAAGTGCCATAATTGGTGTCTCAGGGCTGTTTGGAGGGGTTAAAAAATCAGATCTTTCCAAAACTTCATATATATGATTAGGCAACCCCCATGAACTGTAAATCAGTCATTTTTCCCATAAAAATTCAAAGGAAAACTAAATCACACAGATACACAACATGGATGGAGGGACGTATCATTGGGGTGCGTAGAGACTGACAGTGCCTCCAATAGTTAGCTTTGAATGATATCAAATTGACTGATGGACGGTGACTTGCAGGTGACTCTTGTCCATTAGCAATATGTTTAAGCGGTGAGGTACCATCACCAAAAGCGACATTCTGAAATCAACCCAAAAGAGCCATGGAGAGGTACCAGTATCACTGCCCAGACATCCCGAGGTCATCGGGCCAGTCAATTTGGCATTCCTGCATGATTTTTATAGCATGACAAATTGGTAATGGTGACTGCCCAGTTAACCATATGGCAAATGCACAGTGACTTTGAAAGAGTGAGAAAAATCACCAAATGGACATTCTGGAATCAACCCTAACGAGTGATGGAGAGGTACCAGAATCACTGCCAAGCCATCCCGAGTTCATCGGGCCAGTCAATTTGGCATTCCTGCAAAAATTTTCAGTGACTTTGCAAAAGTAAGGAACATTTGCAATATGTTTTAACAGTGAGGTACCATCACCAAAAGCGACATTCTGAAATCAACCCAAAAGAGCCATGGAGAGGTACCAGTATCACTGCCCAGCCATCCCGAGGTCATCGGGCCAGTCAATTTGGCATTCCTGCATGATTTTTATGGCATGACAAATTGGTGATGGTGACTGCCCAGTTAACCATATGGCAAATGCACAGTGACTTTGAAAGAGTGAGAAAAATCACCAAATGGACATTCTGGAATCAACCCTAACGAGTGATGGAGAGGTACCATAATCACTGCCCAGACATCCCGAGGTCATCGGGCCAGTCAATTTGGCATTCCTGCAAAAATTTTCAGTGACTTTGCAAAAGTAAGGAACATTTGCAATATGTTTTAACAGTGAGGTACCATCACCAAAAGCGACATTCTGAAATCAACCCAAACGAGCGATGGAGAGGTACCAGTATCACTGCCCAGACATCCCTATGTCATCGGGCCAGTCAATTTGGCATTCCTGCATGATTTTTATGGCATGACAAATTGGTGATGGTGACTGCCCAGTTAACCATATGGCAAATGCACAGTGACTTTGCAAAAGTGAGAAAACATGACCAAATGGACATTCTGAAATCAACACAAACAATGGCATCACCATAGTGTCCAGACTATGCCGAGTCCAACGAGGTGCCCCGCTTGACCGTAGCTCGCTCGGTCTGAGCGCAGCGACCATGAGAAAAATAGGCCCAATATGAAGCCTTCACCAGTACGTCATTTGATTTTGGGTGACAGCGGCGGAACCGTTAGGTTTAGAAAGACAATTCAACCACAGGACTGTTCCTAAGGTCCTCCTGATCTGTCCAAGCCTATCCTTGACCGTGTGACATTAACCCTTCACAGTCAAAAGAAGGTGTTTACATAAAAACAGTGTTCATTGACTTCTCTCCCCATAGGAATATATTGGCTGCTCCACTAAATACAACCTGGAGTCTATATGAGTTATGAATGTTGTATGAACCTGTCTTTGGTACCAGTCCATCAGACCACTATAAGGTCTACCTGTGTCGATTCTAAGCTTCCTGGACCAACCGGAAGTGGTCCAAATCGCCCTAAAAGTGTATACCCATACACTGCCTGCAATTTGATGGACATAGTGCATTGAACCCTGTGTAAATCAGTCAGTTTTCATGGTAAAGACTTAAAACTCAGGATTCTCTAATGGAATACCCCAATGAGGATGTATGTTGAGTTACAGCTTCCTGTGCCAACCGGAAGTGCCATAATTGGTGTCTCATGGGCTGTTTGGAGGGGTTAAAAATATCAGATCTTTCCAAAACTTCATATATATGATTAGGCAACCCCCATGAACTGTAAATCAGTCATTTTTCCCATAAAAATTCAAAGGAAAACTAAATCACACAGATACACAACATGGATGGAGGGACGTATCATTGGGGTGCGTAGAGACTGACAGTGCCTCCAATAGTTAGCTTTGAATGATATCAAATTGACTGATGGACAGTGACTTGCAGGTGACTCTTGTCCATTAGCAATATGTTTAAAAGTGAGGTACCATCACCAAAAGCGACATTCTGAAATCAACCCAAACGAGCCATGGAGAGGTACCAGTATCACTGCCCAGCCATCCCGAGGTCATCGGGCCAGTCAATTTGGCATTCCTGCAAAATTTTCAGTGACATTTGCAAAGTAAGGAACATTTGCAATATGTTTTAACAGTGAGGTACCATCACCAAAAGCGACATTCTGAAATCAACCCAAACGAGCGATGGAGAGGTACCAAAATCACTGCCCAGCCATCCCTGAGGTCATCGGGCCAGTCAATTTGGCATTCCTGCATGATTTTTATGGCATGACAAATTGGTGATGGTGACTGCCCAGTTAACCATATGGCAAATGCACAGTGACTTTGCAAAAGTGAGAAAACATGACCAAATGGACATTCTGAAATCAACACAAACAATGGCATGACCATAGTGTCCAGACTGTGCCGAGTCCAACGAGGTGCCCCACTTGACCGTAGCTCGCTCGGTCTGAGCGCGGCGACCATGAGAAAAATAGGCCCAATATGAAGCCTTCACCAGTACGTCATTTGATTTTGGGTGACAGCGGCGGAACCGTTAGGTTTAGAAAGACAATTCAACCACAGGACTGTTCCTAAGGTCCTCCTGATCTGTCCAAGCCTATCGATGAAGGTACCAGTATCACTGCCCAGGTCATCGGGCCAGTCTTGACCGTGTGACATTAACCCTTCACAGTCAAAAGAAGGTGTTTACATAAAAACAGTGTTCATTGACTTCTCTCCCCATAGGAATATATTGGCTGCTCCACTAAATACAACCTGGAGTCTATATGGGTTATGAATGTTGTATGAACCTGTCTTTGGTACCAGTCCATCAGACCACTATAAGGTCTACCTGTGTCGATTCTAAGCTTCCTGGACCAACCGGAAGTGGTCCAAATCGCCCTAAAAGTGTGTACCCATACACTGCCTGCAATTTGATGGACATAGTGCATTGAACCCTGTGTAAATCAGTCAGTTTTCATGGTAAAGACTTAAAACTCAGGATTCTCTAATGGAATACCCAATGAGGATGTATGTTGAGTTACAGCTTCCTGTGCCAACCGGAAGTGCCATAATTGGTGTCTCATGGGCTGTTTGGAGGGGTTAAAAATATCAGATCTTTCCAAAACTTCATATATATGATTAGGCAACCCCCATGAACTGAACGTAAATCAGTCATTTTTCCCATAAAAATTCAAAGGAAAACTAAATCACACAGATACACAACATGGATGGAGGGACGTATCATTGGGGTGTGTAGAGACTGACAGTGCCTCCAATAGTTAGCTTTGAATGATATCAAATTGACTGAAGGACAGTGACTTGCAGGTGACTCTTGTCCATTAGCAATATGTTTAAGCGGTGAGGTACCATCACCAAAAGCGACATTCTGAAATCAACCCAAACGAGCCATGAAGAGGTACCAGTATCACTGCCCAGCCATCCCTATGTCATCGGGCCAGTCAATTTGGCATTCCTGCATGATTTTTATGGCATGACAAATTGGTGATGGTGACTGCCCAGTTAACCATATGGCAAATGCACAGTGACTTTGAAAGAGTGAGAAAATCACCAAATGGACATTCTGGAATCAACCCTAACGAGCGATGGAGAGGTACCAGAATCACTGCCCAGACCATCCCGAGGTCATCGGGCCAGTCAATTTGGCATTCCTGCAAAAATTTTCAGTGACTTTGCAAAAGTAAGGAACATTTGCAATATGTTTTAACAGTGAGGTACCATCACCAAAAGCGACATTCTGAAATCAACCCAAACGAGCCATGGAGAGGTACCAGTATCACTGCCCAGCCATCCCGAGGTCATCGGGCCAGTCAATTTGGCATTCCTGCATGATTTTTATGGCATGACAAATTGGTGATGGTGACTGCCCAGTTAACCATATGGCAAATGCACAGTGACTTTGAAAGAGTGAGAAAAATCACCAAATGGACATTCTGAAATCAACCCAAACGAGCGATGGAGAGGTACCAGAATCACTGCCAAGCCATCCCGAGGTCATCGGGCCAGTCAATTTGGCATTCCTGCAAAAATTTTCAGTGACTTTGAAAAAGTAAGGAACATTTGCAATATGTTTTAACAGTGAGGTACCATCACCAAAAGCGACATTCTGAAATCAACCCAAACGAGCCATGGAGAGGTACCAGTATCACTGCCCAGCCATCCCGAGGTCATCGGGCCAGTCAATTTGGCATTCCTGCAAAAATTTTCAGTGACTTTGCAAAAGTAAGGAACATTTGCAATATGTTTTAACAGTGAGGTACCATCACCAAAAGCGACATTCTGAAATCAACCCAAACGAGCGATGGAGAGGTACCATAATCACTGCCCAGCCATCCTGAGGTCATCGGGCCAGTCAATTTGGCATTCCTGCATGATTTTTATGGCATGACAAATTGGTGATGGTGACTGCCCAGTTAACCATATGGCAAATGCACAGTGACTTTGCAAAAGTGAGAAAACATGACCAAATGGACATTCTGAAATCAACACAAACAATGGCATGACCATAGTGTCCAGACTGTGCCGAGTCCAACGAGGTGCCCCACTTGACCGTAGCTCGCTCGGTCTGAGCGCGGCGACCATGAGAAAAATAGGCCCAATATGAAGCCTTCACCAGTACGTCATTTGATTTTGGGTGACAGCGGCGGAACCGTTAGGTTTAGAAAGACAATTCAACCACAGGACTGTTCCTAAGGTCCTCCTGATCTGTCCAAGCCTATCCTTGACCGTGTGACATTAACCCTTCACAGTCAAAAGAAGGTGTTTACATAAAAACAGTGTTCATTGACTTCTCTCCCCATAGGAATATATTGGCTGCTCCACTAAATACAACCTGGAGTCTATATGGGTTATGAATGTTGTATGAACCTGTCTTTGGTACCAGTCCATCAGACCACTATAAGGTCTACCTGTGTCGATTCTAAGCTTCCTGGACCAACCGGAAGTGGTCCAAATCGCCCTAAAAGTGTGTACCCATACACTGCCTGCAATTTGATGGACATAGTGCATTGAACCCTGTGTAAATCAGTCAGTTTTCATGGTAAAGACTTAAAACTCAGGATTCTCTAATGGAATACCCCAATGAGGATGTATGTTGAGTTACAGCTTCCTGTGCCAACCGGAAGTGCCATAATTGGTGTCTCATGGGCTGTTTGGAGGGGTTAAAAATATCAGATCTTTCCAAAACTTCATATATATGATTAGGCAACCCCCATGAACTGTAAATCAGTCATTTTTCCCATAAAAATTCAAAGGAAAACTAAATCACACAGATACACAACATGGATGGAGGGACGTATCATTGGGGTGCGTAGAGACTGACAGTGCCTCCAATAGTTAGCTTTGAATGATATCAAATTGACTGATGGACAGTGACTTGCAGGTGACTCTTGTCCATTAGCAATATGTTTAAGCGGTGAGGTACCATCACCAAAAGCGACATTCTGAAATCAACCCTAACGAGCGATGGAGAGGTACCAGTATCACTGCCCAGCCATCCCGAGGTCATCGGGCCAGTCAATTTGGCATTCCTGCATGATTTTTATGGCATGACAAATTGGTGATGGTGACTGCCCAGTTAACCATATGGCAAATGCACAGTGACTTTGAAAGAGTGAGAAAAATCACCAAATGGACATTCTGAAATCAACCCAAACGAGCGATGGAGAGGTACCAGAATCACTGCCAAGCCATCCCGACTTCATCGGGCCAGTCAATTTGGCATTCCTGCAAAATTTTCAGTGACTTTGAAAAAGTAAGGAACATTTGCAATATGTTTTAACAGTGAGGTACCATCACCAAAAGCGACATTCTGAAATCAACCCAAACGAGCCATGGAGAGGTACCAGTATCACTGCCCAGCCATCCCGAGGTCATCGGGCCAGTCAATTTGGCATTCCTGCAAAATTTTCAGTGACTTTGCAAAAGTAAGGAACATTTGCAATATGTTTTAACAGTGAGGTACCATCACCAAAAGCGACATTCTGAAATCAACCCAAACGAGCGATGGAGAGGTACCAGAATCACTGCCCAGCCATCCCGAGGTCATCGGGCCAGTCAATTTGGCATTCCTGCATGATTTTTATGGCATGACAAATTGGTGATGGTGACTGCCCAGTTAACCATATGGCAAATGCACAGTGACTTTGAAAGAGTGAGAAAAATCACCAAATGGACATTCTGAAATCAACCCAAACGAGCCATGGAGAGGTACCAGAATCACTGCCAAGCCATCCCGACTTCATCGGGCCAGTCAATTTGGCATTCCTGCAAAAATTTTCAGTGACTTTGCAAAAGTAAGGAACATTTGCAATATGTTTTAACAGTGAGGTACCATCACCAAAAGCGACATTCTGAAATCAACCCAAACGAGCCATGGAGAGGTACCAGTATCACTGCCCAGCCATCCCGAGGTCATCGGGCCAGTCAATTTGGCATTCCTGCATGATTTTTATAGCATGACAAATTGGTGATGGTGACTGCCCAGTTAACCATATGGCAACTGCACAGTGACTTTGAAAGAGTGAGAAAAATCACCAAATGGACATTCTGAAATCAGCCCAAACGAGCGATGGAGAGGTACCAGAATCACTGCCAAGCCATCCCGACTTCATCGGGCCAGTCAATTTGGCATTCCTGCAAAAATTTTCAGTGACTTTGCAAAAGTAAGGAACATTTGCAATATGTTTTAACAGTGAGGTACCATCACCAAAAGCGACATTCTGAAATCAACCCAAACGAGCGATGGAGAGGTACCAGAATCACTGCCCAGCCATCCCGAGTTCATCGGGCCAGTCAATTTGGCATTCCTGCATGATTTTTATGGCATGACAAATTGGTGATGGTGAATGCCCAGTTAACCATATGGCAAATGCACAGTGACTTTGCAAAAGTGAGAAAACATAAACAAATGGACATGATGAAATCAACACCACGAGTGATTGAAAGGAACAACAATCACTGCCCGGCCATCCCGAGTTCATCAGGCCAGTCAATTTTGCATTTCTGAAGGATTTTTGAGCATGTCAAATTTCTTATGACATTTGGCCCCCACAAAACATATGCCTTATGCACAAGCAAAAAAAAAAAAAAAAACATTATAATAATAAAATATGACTAAAGTATGTTGATACAGTTCTTATACGTGTGTAACTGACACAAAATTCGAAAAAATTTCGAAAAACGGTCCAGAAAGCACTTTTTTAGGGGTGTGTGAAGTTTTTTATGAAATTTAATAATTTTTGACTTTTGACTTCTGACTTCCTATGAAATCATATTGCAGATGGACAAAACACATGCAATATGCGCAAGTAAAAAAAAAAAAAAATTATGATAATAAAATATGACTAAAGTATGTTGATACAGTTCTTATACGTGTGTAACTGACACAAAATGCGAAAAAATTTCGAAAAACGGTCCAGAAAGCACTTTTTTAGGGGTGTGTGAAGTTTTTTATGAAATTTAAGAATTTTTGACTTTTGACTTCTGACTTCCTATGAAATCATATTGCAAATGGACAAAACATATGCAATATGCGCAAGTAAAAAAATTAAAAAAATTATGTTAATAAAATTGGACAAAAGTATTTTCATACAGTTCTTATACATGTGTAATTGTCAAAAAAAGCGAAAGAATTTCGAAAAACGGTCCAGAAAGCACTTTTTTAAGGGGTGATACGTTTTTTTCAAAAAATTCGTTTTTTCAAAATTTGGCTTTTGGATGTTGACTTGGAGTCCAATACCAATATGAAAAACCATGGTGGAGTGCAATCGCCACCTGTTGGATTTTTGAAGTGTTACAACTGGCAATACCCATATGGCAATAGCAGTAAACTTTGCATGAATCAACGCCGCTTTGGGTGGTATTGGCCAATGTGTGCATGGTTTGGCCTATGCCAATAACTTGCCATTCATTTTTGTCCACTACGGGGTGAAATCCCTTACTTAGGAACCTTGAGTACATCCGTTCAGCCAAACGACTTAATGCGCGTCAGGCTCGTTGGGCTCTGTTTTTCGCTCGTTTCGAGTTTGTTATTTCTTATCGTCCGGGCTCAAAAACACCAAGCCTGATGCTTTATCTCGTCTCTTCAGTTCTTCTGAGGTCTCCACCGACCCCGAGGGGATTCTCCCTGAAGGGCGTGTTGTCGGGTTGACTGTCTGGGGAATTGAGAGGCAGGTAAAGCAAGCACTCGCTCACACTCCGTCGCCGCGAGCTTGTCCTAGGAACCTTCTGTTCGTTCCCGTTCCTACTCGTCCGGCCGTTCTTCAGTGGGCCCACTCTGCCAAGTTAGCCGGCCACCCCGGCGTTCGGGGTACGCTCGCTTCCATTCGCCAGCGTTTCTGGTGGCCCACTCGGGAACGTGACGCGCGTCGATTTGTCGCCGCTTGTTCGGTCTGCGCGCAGACTAAATCTGGGAACTCTCCTCCTGCCGGCCGTCTCAGACCGCTTCCCATTCCCTCTCGACCGTGGTCTCACATCGCTTTAGATTTCATCACCGGACTGCCTTCATCAGCGGGGAAGACAGTTATTCTTACGGTTGTCGATAGATTCTCTAAGGCGGCTCATTTCATTCCTCTCGCTAAGCTCCATTCTGCTAAGGGGACGGCTCAGATCATTATCGAGAATGTTTTCCGAATTCATGGCCTTCCGTCTGACGTCGTTTCCGACAGAGGCCCGCAGTTCACGTCTCAATTTTTGGAGGGAGTTTTGCCGTTTGATTGGGGCTTCCGTCAGTCTCTCGTCCGGCTTTCATCCCCAGTCTAACGGTCAAGCCGAACGGGCCAATCAGACTGTTGGTCGCATTTACGCAGTCTTTCTTTTCGTAACCCTGCGTCTTGGTCAGAACAGCTCCCCTGGGCAGAGTACGCCCACAACTCGCTTCCCTCGTCTGCTACCGGTCTATCTCCTTTTCAGAGTAGCCTCGGGTACCAGCCTCCGCTGTTCTCATCTCAGCTCGCCGAGTCCTGCGTCCCCTCCGCTCAGGCTTTTGTCCAGCGTTGCGAGCGCACCTGGAAGGGGGTCAGGTCGGCACTTTGCCGTAATGGGGCGCAGACTGTGAGGGCCGCTAATAGCGTAGGACCAAGAGTCCTAGATATTGTTGCGGTCAGAGAGTATGGCTCTCCACTCAGAACCTTCCCCTTAAGACAGCTTCTCGCAAGTTGGCCCCGCGGTTCATTGGTCCGTTCCGTATTTCCCAGGTCATTAATCCTGTCACAGTGCGACTTCTTCTCCCGCGCTATCTTCGTCGCGTTCACCCGGTCTTCCATGTCTCCTGTGTTAAGCCCGTTCTTCGCGCCCCCGCTCGTCCCACCCCCCATCCTTGTCGAGGCGCACCCATCTACAGGGTTCGTTGCCGCCAGGTTTCCTCCTCAAGTGCGCCAGGAGGCGCTCGGTGAGTGGGGGGGGTACTGTCATGTCTTGTTATGTCTGTTCCTGTCCTTTCTCTTCACTCTGTCTCTCTCTGCTGGTCTTTTTAGGTTACCTTCTCTGTCTCTCATTCTTCAGCTGTTCTACATCTCCCCTAACTAGCTCATTCACTCTTTCCCACCTGTTCTCTCTTCCCCCTCTGATTAGGTCTCTATTTCTCTCTCTGTTCCTGCTACTTTCAGTGTCTGATTCTTGTTTGTGTTTTTGATGCCAGAAGCAAGCTGTCGTCTCGTTTGCTTCCACCTTGTCCTATCCTGTCGGAGTCTGCCTGGCAGGTGCATCCTGCACAATACTACGTTCTTTTTGTTCCATTGTCAACGTTGGAAGAGGATTTATGCCATTCCTGTTTTTCATTAAAGAACTCTGTTTTCTGTTAAAACCGCTTTTGGGTCTTCACTCAAGTACATAACAATTTATTTTATCTTGTGTCCTTTAACCATTTGTACATTGTAAAAACACTATATATATATAATATGACATTTGTAATGTCTTTATTGTTTTGAAACTTCTGTATGTGAAATGTTTACTGTTAATTTGTATTGTTTTTCACTTTATATATTCACTTTATATATTATCTACCTCACTTGCTTTGGCAATGTTAACACATGTTTCCCATGCCAATAAAGCCCTTGAATTGAATTGAATTGAGAGAGAGAGAGAGAGAGAGAGAGAGAGAGAGAGCGAGAGAGAGAGAGAGAGGGAAAGACGGACAGAGAGAGCGAGATGGACAGAGAGAAAGAGAGAGAGAGGTAGAGGGAGTGTGCAGATTGTAATCTGCAAGGCTGTGTGTTTCAGGAAATCTGGCTCACGACAGAAATATATAGATGGTGTTCAATTTAAGTTCTTAGCCTAAATTGCAGTGAATCGTCAGGGTTCATTTTCCATTGCAAACAGAAAGAGCTCTGGCTTTTTCCTGGAGAATAGAGGAGGGAGAGATGGAGGGATGGGAGGTAGGAGAGGAGGGGGAGATGAAGGGATGGGTGGTAGGAGAGGAGAGGAGAGGGGGAGAGATGGAGGGATGGGAGGTAGGAGAGGAGAGGAGAGGAGATGAGAATAGAGGAGGCAGAGATGGAGGGATGGGAGGTAGGAGAGGAGGGGGAGATGAAGGGATGGGTGGTAGGAGAGGAGAGGAGAGGGGGAGAGATGGAGGGATGGGAGGTAGGAGAGGAGAGGAGAGGAGATGAGAGGAGATGAGAGATGGAGGGCTGAGAGGTAGGAGAGGAGAGGAGGGGGAGATGGAGGGATGGGAGGTGGGAGAGGAGAGGAGAGGGGGAGATGGAGGGATGGGTGGTAGGAGAGGAGAGGAGAGGAGAGGAGAGGAGGGGGAGATGGAGGGATGGGTGGTAGGAGAGGAGAGGAGAGGAGAGGAGGGGGAGATGGAGGGATGGGTGGTAGGAGAGGAGAGGAGAGGAGGGGTAGATGAAGGGATGGGTGGTAGGAGAGGAGAGGAGGGAGACATGGAGGGATGGGAGGTAGGAGAGGAGAGGAGAGGAGAGATGGAGGGGCTGAGAGGTAGGAGAGAGGAGAGGAGAGGAGAGGTAGATGAAGGGATGGGTGGTAGGAGAGGAGAGGAGAGGAGGGAGACATGGAGGGATGGGAGGTAGGAGGGAGAGAAGAGGAGGGGGAGATGGAGGGATGGGAGGTGGGAGAGGAGAGGAGAAGAGAGGGGGGGAGATGGAGGGATGGGAGGTGGGAGAGGAGAGGAGAGGAGAGGAGAGGGGAGATGGAGGGATGGGTGGTAGGAGAGGGAGAGGAGGGGGAGATGGAGGGATGGGAGGTAGGAGAGGAGAGGAGAGGGAGGGGGAGATGGAGTGATGGGTGTTAGGAGAGGAGGGAGAGATGGAGGGATGGGAGGTAGGAGAGGAGAGCAGGGGGAGATGGAGGGATGGGTGGTAGGAGAGGAGAGGAGAGGAGGGAGAGATGGAGGGACGGGAGGTGGGAGGAGAGGAGGGGGAGATGGAGGATGGGTGGTAGGAGAGGAGAGGAGAGGAGGGAGGGATGGGTGGTAGGAGAGGAGAGGAGAGGAGGGGAGATGGAGGGATGGGTGGTAGGAGAGGAGAGGAGAGGAGGGAGAGATGGAGGGATGGGAGGTAGGAGAGGAGGGGAGATGAAGGGATGGGTGTTAGGAGAGGAGAGGAGGGGGAGATGGAGGGATGGGTGGTAGGAGAGGAGAGGAGAGGAGGGAGAGATGGAGGGACGGGAGGTGGGAGAGGGAGGGGGAGATGGAGTGATGGGTGGTAGGAGAGGAGAGGAGAGGAGGGAGAGATGGAGGGATGGGAGGTAGGAGAGGAGAGCAGGGGGAGATGGAGGGATGGGTGGTAGGAGGGAGAGGAGAGGAGGGGGAGATGGAGGGATGGGTGGTAGGAGAGGAGAGGAGAGGAGGGAGAGATGGAGGGATGGGAGGTGGGAGAGGAGGGGGAGATGGAGTGATGGGTGGTAGGAGAGGAGAGGAGAGGAGGGAGAGATGGAGGGATGGGAGGTAGGAGAGGAGAGCAGGGGGAGATGGAGGGATGGGTGGTAGGAGAGGAGAGGAGAGGAGGGGGAGATGGAGGATGGGTGGTAGGAGAGAGAGGAGGGAGAGCTAGAGTCAGAAGAGACAGGCCCTCGAGCCACTGCCAAAATGGTTTAGTCTGTCCTAAGCAGAGGGACAGTCTCAACACACACACAGACACAGACACACAGCCTGCGTTGAGGGACGTCTGTAGGGTAAACATGACAGATGTGATGTAGTCGCCGCTTGCCTGTTGGAGACCAGGGCTGCCTCCTAAATAGCACCCTTACCAGAGTCCACCAAAAGTAGTGCACTACGTAGTGAATAGGAGCCATTTTGGAACTCGACAATACACATAATGGGAGACGACGTTTGAAAAGAAAAGTCAATAAATTGAAAAATTATAAACCCAATTTAATGAATCGCTAATGGCAGCCCGGCCTGGCCTCTCCAGCTAGCGCCACGGTTACCCGTAATGGTGACGGTTGCCAAGATACCACTTCCTGTAATGCACAACGCTAATTATTTTGGATTAATAACAAGACAGTTTATGAAGAGAGGGAGAGACAGAGGTAGAGAGGGAGAGAGAGAGATAGAGAGGGAGGGAGAGAGGTAGAGAGAGAGGGAGAGAGAGAGAGAGAGAGAGATAAGAAGAGGGAAGAAGAGAGAGAGAGAGAGAGAGCAGAAGAGAGAAGAAGAGGGAAGAAGAGAGAGAGAGAGAGAGAAGAAGAGAGAAGGAGAGGGAAGAAGAGAGAGAGAGAGAGAGAGAGAGAGAGAGAGAGAGAGAGAGAGAGAGAGGGTAGAGAGGGAGAGAGAGAGAGAGAGAGAGAGAGAGAGAGGAGAGAGAGAGAGAGAGAGAGAGAGAGGAAGAGAGAAGGAGAGGAAGAAGAGAGAGAGAGAGAGAGAGAGAGAGGGAGAGAGGGAGAGAGGGAGAGAGAGAGAGAGAGAGAGAGAGAGAGAGAGGGAGAGAGGGAGAGAGAGAGAGAGAGAGAGAGAGAGAGAGAGAGAGAGAGAGAAAGAGAGAGCAGAAGAGAGAAGAAGAGTGAAGAAGAGAGAGAGAGAAAGAGAGAGAGAGGGGAGAGAGAGAGAGAGAGCAGGATTCCAGTCATGTGTGGAGGCAGCAACAGTACTGTACTTTCTGCCTTACAAAGTGTTTGGTGAGAAGAGACTGACATGAACTAGACATGAATGTACATGTTTAAAGTCCTCCTTCTCTCACAGTCACTGTGATGGTTTAGATGAGGAATATACAGAATACAGAATATAATACAACGTTATTGACCACATGTTACAGAGAACAATGGGCATTTGTGTTCTGCTCTGTTCTCAACCTGGAGAACACAATTGATTTGATTGGATTTGATTTTAAAGGCCTGGGGAGTATTTAGGTTGAAACACCTGGAGAAAACAATTAAAGGCCTAGGGTGTATTTAGGTTGAAACACCTGGAGAAAACAATTAAAGGCCTAGGGTGTATTTAGGTTGAAACACCTGGAGAAAACAATTAAAGGCCTGGGGAGTATTTAGGTTGAAACACCTGGAGAAAACAATTAAAAGCCTGGGGAGTATTTAGGTTGAAACACCTTGAGAAAACAATTAAAGGCCTGGGGGTGTATTTAGGTTGAAACACCTGGAGAAAACAATTAAAGGCCTAGGGGTGTATTTAGGTTGAAACACCTGGAGAAAACAATTAAAGGCCTAGGGGTGTATTTAGGTTGAAACACCTGGAGAAAACAATTAAAGGCCTGGGGGTGTATTTAGGTTGAAACACCTGGAGAAAACAACTAAAGGCCTAGTGGTGTATTCAGGTTGAAACACCTGGAGAAAACAATTAAAGGCCTAGGGGTGTATTCAGGTGAAACACCTGGAGAAAACAATTAAAGGCCTAGGGGTGTATTTAGGTTGAAACACCTGGAGAAAACAATTAAAGGCCTAGGGGTGTATTCAGGTTGAAACACCTGGAGAAAACAATTAAAGGCCTAGGGTGTATTTAGGTTGAAACACCTGGAGAAAACAATTAAAGGCCTGGGGAGTATTTAGGTTGAAACACCTGGAGAAAACAATTAAAAGCCTGGGGAGTATTTAGGTTGAAACACCTTGAGAAAACAATTAAAGGCCTGGGGGTGTATTTAGGTTGAAACACCTGGAGAAAACAATTAAAGGCCTAGGGGTGTATTTAGGTTGAAACACCTGGAGAAAACAATTAAAGGCCTAGGGGTGTATTTAGGTTGAAACACCTGGAGAAAACAATTAAAGGCCTGGGGGTGTATTTAGGTTGAAACACCTGGAGAAAACAACTAAAGGCCTAGTGGTGTATTCAGGTTGAAACACCTGGAGAAAACAATTAAAGGCCTAGGGGTGTATTCAGGTGAAACACCTGGAGAAAACAATTAAAGGCCTAGGGGTGTATTTAGGTTGAAACACCTGGAGAAAACAATTAAAGGCCTAGGGGTGTATTCAGTTGAAACACCTGGAGAAAACAATTAAAGGCCTAGGGGTGTATTCAGGTGAAACACCTGGAGAAAACAATTAAAGGCCTGGGGAGTATTTAGGTTGAAACACCTGGAGAAAACAATTAAAGGCCTGGGGAGTATTTAGGTTGAAACACCTGGAGAAAACAATTAAAGGCCTGGGGAGTATTTAGGTTGAAACACCTGGAGAAAACAACTAAAGGCCTGGGGAGTATTTAGGTTGAAACACCTGGAGAAAACAATTAAAGGCCTGGGGGTGTATTTAGGTGAAACACCTGGAGAAAACAATTAAAAGCCTGGGGAGTATTTAGGTTGAAACACCTTGAGAAAACAATTAAAGGCCTGGGGGTGTATTTAGGTTGAAACACCTGGAGAAAACAATTAAAGGCCTAGGGGTGTATTTAGGTTGAAACACCTGGAGAAAACAATTAAAGGCCTAGGGGTGTATTTAGGTTGAAACACCTGGAGAAAACAATTAAAGGCCTGGGGGTGTATTTAGGTTGAAACACCTGGAGAAAACAACTAAAGGCCTAGTGGTGTATTCAGGTTGAAACACCTGGAGAAAACAATTAAAGGCCTAGGGGTGTATTCAGGTGAAACACCTGGAGAAAACAATTAAAGGCCTAGGGGTGTATTTAGGTTGAAACACCTGGAGAAAACAATTAAAGGCCTAGGGGTGTATTCAGGTTGAAACACCTGGAGAAAACAATTAAAGGCCTAGGGGTGTATTCAGGTGAAACACCTGGAGAAAACAATTAAAGGCCTGGGGAGTATTTAGGTTGAAACACCTGGAGAAAACAATTAAAGGCCTGGGGAGTATTTAGGTTGAAACACCTGGAGAAAACAATTAAAGGCCTGGGGAGTATTTAGGTTGAAACACCTGGAGAAAACAACTAAAGGCCTGGGGAGTATTTAGGTTGAAACACCTGGAGAAAACAATTAAAGGCCTGGGGAGTATTTAGGTTGAAACACCTGGAGAAAACAACTAAAGGCCTAGGGGTGTATTTAGGTGAAACACCTGGAGAAAACAATTAAAGGCCTAGTGGTGTATTCAGGTGAAACAACCAGAATGATGGAGATGAAATGCAGAACTGACACACCCCTGTCCGTCGACGCCCACAGCCACTTCCTGGTTTTGACGGAACTTAGCCAATCACTGATTTGATCAAATATCTCTGTTGGTCAGACTAGTTGGATCAGGGTTGCCTACATTTCTATACAAACTTACTAGAACATGGTGGGATCTAGAACACGGTGAGCTTTGGGTTCACAATGAAAGGGAAGGAGGGAGACATTTACATTTACATTTAATGAAAGAGCGAACAAATTGGTGAATTCACCTTATGACATCCAGTGGAACAGCCACTTTACAATAGTGACCTAGTCAGATGTACAACTGAATACAGTCAACTGAAATGTGTCTTCTGCATTTTTAACCCAACCTCTCTGAATCAGAGATGTGCGGAGAGGGGGGCTGCTTTAATCTCCATCCATGTCCTCGGCGCCCAGGGAACAGTGGTTTAAACTGCCTTGTTCAGGAGCAGAACGACAGATTTTCACCTTGTCAGCTCGGGATTCAACCCAGCAACCCTTTGGTTACTGGCCCAACGCTCATACCACTAGGCTACCTGCTGCACCAATGAAAAACGCTCATTTGTACCCCCCCCAACCCTGTCTGTTTCAAAACGTTTAGTACTGAACAAGGCCCTGTGGTCTGAGCTGAGCGGAGCTGTGTGTGTGGAGTGGAACAGAGAGAGCTTCCAGGCACTGTTAGTAAACAGACCTTCTATTTGCCTTTCCTTCAGCAACACACACACACACACACACACACACACACACACACACACACACACACACACACACACACACACACACACACACTGCCGTGTGAGCCAGACAGTTCATAAAGCCACATCCCCATTAGAAGGGCTTTTGTTTTTTTCCAGATGGTCAGTTTCATCTCTCTGCTCCCACTAGCGTGAATATACAAACATAGTTTCTGCAGCACTGTGTTCATGGGGTGTGTCTTTGTGTGTGTGTGTGTGTGTGTGTGTGTGTGTGTGTGTGTGTGTGTGTGTGTGTGTGTGTGATGAGGGCCATTCCTCTGTATGTGGAACAGAGCATTTCTATTAGAGAGAGATAGATCATCTCCAATGGACTGATGAATGATCAATAGAAGATGAAGGTTATTATCTCTCTCTCTCTCTCTCTCTCTCTCTCTCTCTCTCTTTCTCTCTCTGACTTTGAAATGAACAGTTTTCCACTTGGTTTAACCCGTGTCTTTATGTCTGTCAACTCTCATTTCCGAAAACAAAGGGATGAATAAAGGAGTGGGAGAAGGGAAGGACAGGAGAGGAGTAGATCAGGAGAGGCCACTTCCTGTGGATTTCCCCTCCCGTCTCTTTCCAGATTCCTTTCACCGATTGGTTGTCTGTGACTGAAACGGAACCCTGTCACCTCTTTAAGTGTCTTCTAGAAGTTTGAGAACATGTGCAGTGTGAAGACACGTACCTGTTATGCTACATGTTATGCTACCTGTTATGCTACCTGTTATTCTACCTGTTATGCTACCTGTTATGCTACCTGTTATGCTACTTGTTATGCTACTTGTTATGCTACCTGTTATGCTACCTGTTATTCTACCTGTTATGCTACCTGTTATGCTACCTGTTATGCTACTTGTTATGCTACTTGTTATGCTACCTGTTATGCTACCTGTTATGCTACCTGTTATTCTACCTGTTATGCTACTTGTTATGCTACCTGTTATGCTACCTGTTATGCTACATGTTATGCTACTTGTTATGCTACCTGTTATGCTACCTGTTATGCTACCTGTTATGCTACTTGTTATGCTACCTGTTATGCTACCTGTTATCCTACCTGTTATGCTACCTGTTATGCTACTTGTTATGCTACCTGTTATGCTACCTGTTATGCTACTTGTTATGCTACCTGTTATGCTACTTGTTATGCTACCTGTTATGCTACCTGTTATGCTACCTGTTATGCTACCTGTTATGCTACCTGTTATGCTACCTGTTATACTACCTGCTATGCTACCTGTTGTGCTACTTGTTATGCTACCTGTTATGCTACCTGTTATGCTACTTGTTATGCTACCTGTTATGCTACCTGTTATGCTATGCTACCTGTTATGCTACCTGTTATGCTACTTGTTATGCTACCTGTTATGCTACCTGTTATGCTACTTGTTATGCTACCTGTTATGCTACTTGTTATGCTACCTGTTATGCTGCTTGTTACCTGTTATGCTACCTGTTATGCTACTTGTTATGCTACCTGTTATGCTACCGGTTATGCTACCTGTTATGCTGCTTGTTATGCTACATGTTATGCTACCTGTTATGCTACCTGTTATGCTACCTGTTATGCTACCTGCTATGCTACCTGCTATGCTGCCTGTTATGCTGCTTGTTATGCTACATGTTATGCTACCTGTTATGCTACCTGTTATGCTACCTGTTATGCTACCTGTTATGCTACCTGTTATGCTACCTGTTATGCTACCTGCTATGCTACCTGCTATGCTACCTGCTATGCTACCTGTTATGTTTGATATAACGCGGAACCTTAACATGGAACCGAGAGCATTGATACTTACTGAGTTTGAGAGATAAAGTCATGTCCTTGTTATCTCTGCTCCATGAATCATTCATCACTGTTTGTGCAGAGTAGTAAGAACACAACAGTAAATCCTTGTCAAACATTAATATTTATTTTTTTTTTGCTCAGAGATTGTTAAACAAATCTCCGGGTGCACGTGTGTGTGGACATTTTCCCGCGTTCATGTGTGTGTGTGTTTGTGCGCTTATCTGTGTGTGTGTGTGTGTGTGCTTATCTGTGTGTGTGTGTGTGTGTGTGCGTGCCTGTCCGTGTGTGTGGTGTGCGTGCCTGTCCGTGTGTGTGTGTGTGTGTGTGTGTGTGTGTGTGTGTGTGTGTGTGTGTGTGTGTGTGTGTGTGTGTGGTGTGTGTGGTGTGGTTGTGTGTGTGGTGTGTGTGTGTGTGTGTGTGTGTGTGGTGTGTGTGTGGTGTGTGTGTGTGTGTGTGGTGTGTGTGTGGTGTGTGTGGTGTGTGTGGTGTGTGTGTGTGTGTATGTGTGTGTGTGTGGTGTGTGTGTGTGTGTATGTGTGTGGTGTGTGGTGTGTGTGTGTGTGTGTGCTTGTTAAAAGATGGCCACAAGGTCAATAGAGATGACGTTGTCTGCCCTTGAGTTCATCCATTATGTGGTTTGAATAGAGACCGAGCCGTTACAGACAGAAGGTCAGAAACCCACACACTCAACGCTGCAGCACAAACACATTTTTACTGGCTCAGAAATAATGTTAACCTTAGAGATGTAGAGGCCTTTGGTGACGAGCCAAAGTACATAGAGGTAGATAGAGGCCTTTGGTGACGAGCCAAAGTACATAGAGGTAGATAGAGGCCTTTGGTGACAAGCTACAGTACATAGAGGTAGATAGAGGCCTTTGGTGACGAGCCAAAGTACATAGAGGTAGATAGAGGCCTTTGGTGACGAGCCAAAGTACATAGAGGTAGATAGAGGCCTTTGGTGACGAGCCAAAGTAGATAAAGGGGTAGATAGAGGCCTTTGGTGACGAGCCAAAGTACATAGAGGTAGATAGAGGCCTTTGGTGACGAGCTAAAGTAGATAAAGTGGTAGATAGAGGCCTTTGGTGACAAGCTACAGTACATAGAGGTAGATAGAGGCCTTTGGTGACTAGCCAAAGTACATAGAGGTAGATAGAGGCCTTTGGTGACAAGCTACAGTACATAGAGGTAGATAGAGGCCTTTGGTGACGAGCCAATGTACATAGAGGTAGATAGAGGCCTTTGGTGACAAGCTACAGTACATAGAGGTAGATAGAGGCCTTTGGTGACTAGACACAGTACATAGAGGTAGATAGAGGACTTTGGTGACTAGCTACAGTACATAGAGGTAGATAGAGGCCTTTGGTGACTAGCTACAGTACATAGAGGTAGATAGAGGCCTTTGGTGACTAGCCACAATACATGTAGATAGAGGACTTTGGTGACTAGCTACAGTACATAGAGGTAGATAGAGGCAAAGACTTTGCAGTGACTCAGACATAGTACATAGACATAGATGGAGGCCTTTGGTGACTAGACTACAGTACATCTCAGAGGTAGATAGTTACGCTTTGGTGACTAGCTCCAGTACATAGAGGTAGATAGAGGCTTTGGTGACTAACACAGTACATAGAGGTAGATAGGACACCTGGTGACCCACTACAGTCACATAGATTGGGATAGTGCCTTTGATCCTTTCCAGGATACAGTTTTAGAAGTATTTTTGTATAGTTCTGCCCAAAAAATCCTGCGTTCAATCTAGGGTCCGTCTGCTAAGTCCTTTATTGACGACGGCGGTTTAGACAGAGTTGTGTCTCCTGACAAAAAACCGTTTACAAGTTCCTGTCTTTCTCTGTCTCTCTCCTTCTATCTGTCAAATCAAATCCAATTGTATTAGTCACATGCTGAATACAACAGGTGTAGTAGACCTCGCAGTGAAATGCTGAATACAACAGGTGTAGTAGACCTCACAGTGTAATGCTGAATACAACAGGTGTAGTAGACCTTACAGTGTAATGCTGAACACAACAGGTATAGTAGACCTCACAGTGACATGCTGAATACAACAGGTGTAGTCGACCTCACAGTGTAATGCTGAATACAACAGGTGTAGTAGACCTCACAGTGACATGCTGAATACAACAGGTGTAGTAGACCTTACAATGTAATGCTGAATACAACAGGTGTAGGTAGACCTTACAGTGTAATGCTGAATACAACAGGTGTAGTAGACCTTACAGTGAAATGCTGAATACAACAGGTGTAGTAGACCTTACAGTGTAATGCTGAATACAACAGGTGTAGTAGACCTCACAGTGAAATGCTGAATACAACAGGTGTAGTAGACCTTACAGTGAAATGCTGAATACAACAGGTGTAGTAGACCTTACAGTGAAATGCTGAATACAACAGGTGTAGTAGACCTTACAGTGTAATGCTGAATACAACAGGTGTAGTAGACCTCACAGTGTAATGCTGAATACAACAGGTGTAGTAGACCTCACAGTGTAATGCTGAATACAACAGGTGTAGTAGACCTTACAGTGTAATGCTGAATACAACAGGTGTAGTAGACCTCACAGTGTAATGCTGAATACAACAGGTGTAGTAGACCTTACAGTGTAATGCTGAATACAACAGGTGTAGTAGACCTTACAGTGAAATGCTGAATTCAACAGGTGTAGGTAGACCTTACAGTGTAATGCTGAATACAACAGGTGTGGTAGACCTCACAGTGAAATGCTGAATACAACAGGTGTAGTAGACCTTACAGTGTAATGCTGAATACAACAGGTGTGGTAGACCTCACAGTGAAATGCTGAATACAACAGGTGTAGTAGACCTTACAGTGTAATGCTGAATACAACAGGTGTAGGTAGACCTTACAGTGTAATGCTGAATACAACAGGTGTAGTAGACCTTACAGTGTAATGCTGAATACAACAGGTGTAGTAGACCTTACAGTGTAATGCTGAATACAACAGGTGTAGTAGACCTCACAGTGTAATGCTGAATACAACAGGTGTAGTAGACCTCACAGTGAAATGCTGAATACAACAGGTGTAGTAGACCTCACAGTGAAATGCTGAATACAACAGGTGTAGTAGACCTCACAGTGTAATGCTGAATACAACAGGTGTAATAGACCTCACAGTGTAATGCTGAATACAACAGGTGTAGTAGACCTCACAGTGTAATGCTGAATACAACAGGTGTAGTAGACCTCACAATGAAATGCTGAATACAACAGGTGTAGTAGACCTCACAGTGAAATGCTGAATACAACAGGTGTAGTAGACCTCACAGTGAAATGCTGAATACAACAGGTGTAGTAGACCTCACAGTGTAATGCTGAATACAACAGGTGTAGTAGACCTCACAGTGACATGCTGAATACAACAGGTGTAGTAGACCTTACAGTGACATGCTGAATACAACAGGTGTAGTAGACCTCACAGTGTAATGCTGAATACAACAGGTGTAGTAGACCTCACAGTGTAATGCTTAATACAACAGGTGAGGGTAGGTGAGGGTGAGGGTAGGTAACAACATCTCCTCCCCGCTGATCCTCAACACTGGGGCCCCACAAGGGTGTGTTCTGAGCCCTCTCCTGTACTCCCTTTTCACCCACGACTACGTGGCCACGCACGCCTCCAACTCAATCATCAAGTTTGCGGACGACACAACAGTGGTAGGCTTGATTACCAACTACGACGAGACGGCCTACAGGGAGGAGGTGAGGGCCCTCGGAGTGTGGTGTCAGGAAAACAACCTCACACTCAACGTCAACAAAACTAAGGAGATGATTGTGACTTCAGGAAACAGCAGAGGGAACACCCCCTATCCACATCGATGGAACAGTAGTGGAGAGGGTAGCAAGTTTTAAGTTCCTCGGCATACACATCACAGACAAACTGAATTGGTCCACTCACACAGACAGCATCGTGAAGAAGGCGCAGCAGCGCCTCTTCAACCTCAGGAGGCTGAAGAAATTCGGCTTGTCACCAAAAGCACTCACAAACTTCTACAGATGCACAATCGAGAATCCTGGCGGGCTGTATCACCGCCTGGTACGGCAACTGCTCCGCCCTCAACCGTAAGGCTCTCCAGAGGGTAGTAAGGTCTGCACAACGCATCACCGGGGCAAACTACCTGCCCTCCAGGACACCTACACCACCCAATGTTACAGGAAGGCCATAAAGATCATCAAGGACATCAACCACCCGAGCCACTGCCTGTTCACCCCGCTATCATCCAGAAGGCGAGGTCAGTACAGGTGCATCAAAGCTGGGACCGAGAGACTGAAAAACAGCTTCTATCTCAAGGCCATCAGACTGTTAAACAGCCACCACTAACATTGAGTGGCTGCTGCCAACACACTGACTCAACTCCAGCCACTTTAATAATGGGAATTGATGGGAAATGATGTAAATATATCACTAGCCACTTTAAACAATGCTACCTTATATAATGTTACTTACCCTACATTATTCATTTCATATGCATACGTATATTGTACTCTATATCATCGACTGCATCCTTATGTAATACATGTATCACTAGCCACTTTAACTATGCCACTTTGTTTACATACTCATCTCATATGTATATACTGTACTCCCATCTACTGTATCTTGCCTATGCTGCTCTGCACCATCACTCATTCATATCCTTATGTACATATTCTTTATCTTACACTGTGTATAAGACAGTAGTTTAGGAATTGTTAGTTAGATTACTTGTTGGTTATTACTGCATTGTCGGAACTAGAAGCACAAGCATTTACGGACTACACTCGCATTAAAATCTGCTAACCATGTGTATGTGACAAATAAAAATTTGATTTGAGGTGTAGTAGACCTTACCGTTAGATGCTGAATACAACAGGTGTAGTAGACCTCACAGTGACATGCTGAATACAACAGGTGTAGTAGACCTCACAGTGTAATGCTGAATACAACAGTTGTAGTAGACCTTACAGTGAAATGCTGAATACAACAGGTGTAGTAGACCTTACATTGTAATGCTGAATACAACAGGTGTAGTAGACCTTACAGTGTAATGCTGAATACAACAGGTGTAGTAGACCTCACAGTGTAATGTTGAATACAACAGGTGTAGTAGACCTCACAGTGTAATGTTGAATACAACAGGTGTAGTAGACCTCACAGTGAAATGCTGAATACAACAGGTGTAGTAGACCTCACAGTGAAATGCTGAATACAACAGGTGTAGTAGACCTTACCGGGAAATGCTGAATACAACAGGTGTAGTAGACCTTACAGTGTAATGCTGAATACAACAGATGTAGTAGACCTTACAGTGAAATGCTTAATACAACAGTTGTAGTAGACCTTACAGTGAAATGCTGAATACAACAGGTGTAGTAGACCTTACAGTGTAATGCTGAATACAACAGGTGTATTAGACCTTACAGTGAAATTCTGAATACAACAGGTGTAGTAGACCTCACAGTGTAATGCTTACTTACGAGCCCCTAACCAAAAATACAGTTAAAAAAATACAGATATGAATAAGAAATAAAATTAACAAGTAATTAAAGAGCAGCAGTAAAATAACAATAGAGACTATAGACAGGGAGGTACCGGTACAGAGTCAATGTGCATACCGGTTTGTTGAGGTAATATGTACATGTAGGTAGAGTTATTTCAGTGACTATGAATAGATGATAACAACAGAGAGTAGCAGTGGTGTAAAAGGGGGGGGTAAATAGTCTGGGTAGCCATTTGATTAGCTGTTCAGGAGTCTTATGGCTTGGGTGTTGAAGCTGTTTAGAAGCCTCTTGGACCTAGACTTACCGCTTGCTGTCCGGTAGCAGAGAGAACAGTCTATGACTTGGGTGGCTGTGGTCTTGGACCATTTTTATTCAAGTTATGCCACTTTTTTTCTCCCTCAACAAGGGTAACGATTTCTAATACAGCGCAGTTTATTCCCAATGAGCTACTGGAGAGTTATTGTGGTTTGGGAAGTTTGGGAGTTCAGTTAAGATTGTCCCATTGGTTGCAAACACGCGGCTCTGAAACAGGTTATATCGTTTGAAACACGCGGCTCTGAAACAGGTTATATCGTTTGAAACACGCGGCTCTGAAACAGGTCATATCGTTTGAAACACGCGGCTCTGAAACAGGTCATATCGTTGTAAACAAGCGGCTCTGAAACAGGTCATATCGTTTGAAACACGCGGCTCTGAAACAGCAAAGCAAATTACGGACTCCTCTTTAAATCTGCCTATTCCTCCTAAGCTCAGCTGTCCTGAGTCTGCACAACTCTGCCAGGACCGAGGTCAAAAGGAGACGCTCAAGTGTTTTAGTACTATATCTCGACACAATGATGAAAATAATCATGGCCTCAACCATCAAGCTCCATACTGGACCCAATTCCAACTAAACTACTGAAAGAGCTGCTTCCTGTGCTTGGCCCTGTGCTTGGCCCTGTGCTTGGCCCTGTGCTTGGACCTGTGCTTGGCCCTGCTATGTTGAACATAATAAACGGCTCTCTATCCACCAGATGTGTACCAAACTCACTAAGAGGCAGTAGTAAAGCCTCTCTTGAAAAAGCCAAACCTTGACCCAGAAAATATTTTTTAAACTATGTAGTTTGAAACACGCGGCTCTGAAACAGGTTATGACGTTTCGGCGACAGGTGTCTATGTTTTTGAACTCAACTGGAGCAGACTTTGGAGTCATCATGTAACGGGTTTCTTCCAACTCCTCCTCTGACGAAGAGGTGGAACAAGGATCGGACCAAAATGCAGCGTGGTTCGTTCGATACATCTTTAATGATGAAAAAACACGAACAAAACAACAAACGTCGAAAACCGAAACAGCCCTGACTGGTGCAACAAACACAGAGACAGGAACAATCACCCACAAACACACAGTGAAACCCAGGCTACCTAAATATGGTTCCCAATCAGAGACAACGATAATCACCTGACTCTGATTGAGAACCGCCTCAGGCAGCCACAGACCAATCTATACACCCCACACAATCCCAAGACGAAACACACTACAAATAAACCCATGTCACACCCTGGCCTGACTCAATAAATGAAGATAACATAATAAATATAGACCAGGGCGTGACACATCATTTAAAGTCTAGTATGACAACAGACTGTATATGGCTTATGCTAGTAGGGGTAGTCAACGGTGTTCTGAGTGTGGTGATGTTGGCCATGAGCGACATGTTTGCCCGAAAAGGGAGAAGGCGGAGGGAGGGGCGCGGGTGGTCATCGTAACGCCTGGGCCCACTGATGTAGGGAGAGGTGGGCCTCGTAACAACTGGGCCTACTGATGTAGGGAGAGGTGGGCCTCGTAACAACTGGGCCTACTGATGTAGGGAGAGGTGGGCCTCGTAACGCCTGGGCCCACTGATGTAGGGAGAGGTGGGCCTCGTAACGCCTGGGCCCACTGATGTAGGGAGAGGTGGGCCTCGTAACGCCTGGGCCCACTGATGTAGGGAGAGGTGGGCCTCGTAACGCCTGGGCCCACTGATGCAGGGAGAGGTGGGCCTCGTAACGCCTGGGCCCACTGATGTAGGGAGAGGTGGGCCTCGTAACGCCTGGGCCCACTGATGTAGGGAGAGGTGGGCCTCGTAACGCCTGGGCCCACTGATGTAGGGAGAGGTGGGCCTCGTAACGCCTGGGCCCACTGATGTAGGGAGAGGTGGGCCTCGTAACGCCTGGGCCCACTGATGTAGGGAGAGGTGGGCCTCGTAACGCCTGGGCCCACTGATGTAGGGAGAGGTGGGCCTCGTAACGCCTGGGCCCACTGATGTAGGGAGAGGTGGGCCTCGTAACGCCTGGGCCCACTGATGTAGGGAGAGGTGGGCCTCGTAACGCCTGGGCCCACTGATGTAGGGAGAGGTGGGCCTCGTAACGCCTGGGCCCACTGATGCAGGGAGAGGTGGGCCTCTGATGCAGGGAGAGGTGGCCTCTGATGTAAAGGTGGGCCTCTGGGCCCACTGATGCAGGGAGAGGTGGGCCTCGTAACGCCTGGGCCCACTGATGTAGGGAGAGGTGGGCCTCGTAACGCCTGGGCCCACTGATGTAGGGAGAGGTGGGCCTCGTAACGCCTGGGCCCACTGATGTAGGGAGAGGTGGGCCTCGTAACGCCTGGGCCCACTGATGCAGGGAGGGGTGGGCCTCGTAACGCCTGGGCCCACTGATGTAGGGAGAGGTGGGCCTCGTAACGCCTGGGCCCACTGATGTAGGGAGAGGTGGGCCTCGTAACGCCTGGGCCCACTGATGTAGGGAGAGGTGGGCCTCGTAACGCCTGGGCCCACTGATGTAGGGAGAGGTGGGCCTCGTAACGCCTGGGCCCACTGATGTAGGGAGAGGTGGGCCTCGTAACGCCTGGGCCCACTGATGTAGGGAGAGGTGGGCCTCGTAACGCCTGGGCCCACTGATGAGGGAGAGGTGGGCCTCGTTACGCCTGGGCCCACTGATGTAGGGAGAGGTGGGCCTCGTAACGCCTGGGCCCACTGATGTAGGGAGAGGTGGGCCTCGTAACGCCTGGGCCCACTGATGTAGGGAGAGGTGGGCCTCGTAACGCCTGGGCCCACTGATGTAGGGAGAGGTGGGCCTCGTAACGCCTGGGCCCACTGATGTAGGCAGAGGTGGGCCCACTGATGTAGGGAGAGGTGGGCCTAGCCTGGACCCACTGATGTAGGGAGAGGTGGGCCTCGTAACGCCTGGGCCCACTGATGTAGGGAGAGGTGGGCCTCGTAACGCCTGGGCCCACTGATGTAGGGAGAGGTGGGCCTCGTAACGCCTGGGCCCACTGATGTAGGGAGAGGTGGGCCTCGTAACGCCTGGGCCCACTGATGTAGGGAGAGGTGGGCCTCGTAACGCCTGGGCCCACTGATGTAGGGAGAGGTGGGCCTCGTAACGCCTGGGCCCACTGATGTAGGGAGAGGTGGGCCTCGTAACGCCTGGGCCCACTGATGTAGGGAGAGGTGGGCCTCGTAACGCCTGGGCCCACTGATGTAGGGAGAGGTGGGCCTAATAACGCCTGGGCCCACTGATGCAGGGAGAGGTGGGCCTCGTAACGCCTGGGCCCACTGATGTAGGGAGAGGTGGGCCTAATAACGCCTGGGCCCACTGATGTAGGGAGAGGTGGGCCTCGTAACGCCTGGGCCCCCTGATGTAGGGAGAGGTGGGCCTCGTAACGCCTGGGCCCACTGATGTAGGGAGAGGTGGGCCTCGTAACGCCTGGGCCCACTGATGTAGGGAGAGGTGGGCCTCGTAACGCCTGGGCCCCCTGATGTAGGGAGAGGTGGGCCTCGTAACGCCTGGGCCCACTGATGTAGGGAGAGGTGGGCCTCGTAACGCCTGGGCCCACTGATGTAGGGAGAGGTGGGCCTCGTAAACGCCTGGGCCCACTGATGCAGGAAGGGGTGGGCCTCGTAAAGCCTGGGCCCACTGACGTAGGGAGAGGTGGGCCTCGTAACGCCTGGGCCCACTGATGTAGGGAGAGGTGGGCCTCTCCTGATGTAACGCCTGGGCCCCCTGATGTAGGGAGAGGTGGGCCTCGTAACGCCTGGGCCCACTGATGTAGGGAGAGGTGGGCCTCGTAACGCCTGGGCCCACTGATGCAGGAAGGGGTGGGCCTCGTAACGCCTGGGCCCACTGATGTAGGGAGAGGTGGGCCTCGTAACGCCTGGGCCCACTGATGTAGGGAGAGGTGGGCCTCGTAACGCCTGGGCCCACTGATGTAGGGAGAGGTGGGCCTCGTAACGCCTGGGCCCACTGATGTAGGGAGAGGTGGGCCTCGTAACGCCTGGGCCCACTGATGTAGTGAGAGGTGGGCCTCGTAACGCCTGGGCCCCCTGATGTAGGGAGAGGTGGGCCTCGTAACGCCTGGGCCCACTGATGAGGGAGAGGTGGGCCTCGTTAACGCCTGGGCCCACTGATGTAGGGAGAGGTGGGCCTCGTAACGCCTGGGCCCACTGATGGGCCTAGGGAGAGGTGGGCCTCGTAACACCTGGGCCCACTGATGTAGGGAGAGGTGGGCCTCGTTACGCCTGGGCCCACTGATGTAGGGAGAGGTGGGCCTCGTAAGCCTGGGCCCCCTGATGTAGGCAGAGGTGGGCCTCGTAACGCCTGGACCCACTGATGTAGGGAGAGGTGGGCCTCGTAACGCCTGGGCCCACTGATGTAGGGAAGGTGGGCCTCGTAACGCCTGGGCCCACTGATGTAGGGAGAGGTGGGCCTCGTAACGCCTGGGCCCACTGATGCAGGGAGAGGTGGGCCTCGTTACGCCTGGGCCCACTGATGTAGGGAGAGGTGGGCCTCGTAACGCCTGGGCCCACTGATGTAGGGAGAGGTGGGCCTCGTAACGCCTGGGCCCACTGATGTAGGGAGAGGTGGGCCTCGTAACGCCTGGGCCCACTGATGTAGGGAGAGGTGGGCCTCGTAACGCCTGGGCCCACTGATGTAGGGAGAGGTGGGCCGACAGAGGTAGAACAGCTACAAGCACCTGTTGAGGGTACGAAGTTGCAACTTGTACCAGAGGGAAACATAGCGCCTGTTATGTAGCAGAAAAACATTGTTGTCGAAGGTAAGGACGGATCTGGAGAGTATTTCCTCAGACTGGGGGGGAGATGCCTGGAATGAGTGATGGGGTACAGGAGAGGTTGAGGTGGAGCTAGTCTCCCAGGTAGTGGAGGAGATGCCTGGTATGAGTGATGGGGTACAGGAGAGGGGAAGGTGGAGCTAGTCTCCCAGGTAGTGGAGGAGATGCCTGGTATGAGTGATGGGGTACAGGAGAGGTTGAGGTGGAGCTAGTCTCCCAGGTAGTGGAGGAGATGCCTGGTATGAGTGATGGGGTACAGGAGAGGGGCCTTAACGGTGGAGCTAGTCTCCCAGGTAGTGGAGGAGATGCCTGGTATGAGTGATGGGGTACAGGAGGGGGTTCAGGTGGAGCTAGTCTCCCAGGTAGTGGAGGAGATGCCTGGTATGAGTGATGGGGTACAGGAGGGGGTTCAGGTGGAGCTAGTCTCCCAGGTAGTGGAGGAGATGCCTGGTATGAGTGATGGGGTACAGGAGGGGGTTCAGGTGGGGCTAGTCTCTCAGGTAGTGGAGGAGTGTTGGGGTGTAAGTGGGGAGTGTTGAGGGGGATGTGGTAGAGGTGAGTCAGTGGTCAGGTAGTGGAGGAGTGTTGGGGTGTAAGTGGGGAGTGTTGAGGGGGGTGTGGTAGAGGTGAGGTCTGCAGCCTCAGTTGAGCAGGATATGGACGTCTCTCTTGATCAGACAGCAGCCGGTGACGACTCAATTTACAGTCCAGAGGAGGTAAAGAGGTTCCTGGATCAGACATTTGGGGAATCTGTCAAATTGGCAGATTTTAGTTGATGTTGATGAGATTGTGAGGTCACAGCGGTGATGTTACAGAAGACGATGGGGTTCGACCAGCTGAGTGAGAAGAAGCGGTTTATGCTTGAGAAAATTGGTTTGGGTATGAGACGTCATAAAACAGAGAAGGCTGAGTGAAGGTCCTACAGGAGACACATAGTGATGTAATGAAGGTCCTACAGGAGACACATAGTGATGTAATGAAGGTCCTACAGTAGACACATAGTGATGTAATGAAGGTCCTACAGGAGACACATAGTGATGTAATGAAGGTCCGACAGGAGACACATAGTGATGTAATGAAGGTCCTACAGGAGACACATAGTGATGTAATGAAGGCCCTACAGGAGACACATAGTGATGTAATGAAGGTCCTACAGGAGACACATAGTGATGTAATGAAAGTCCTACAGGAGACACATAGTGATGTAATGAAGGTCCTACAGGAGACACATAGTGATGTAATGAAGGTCCTACAGGAGACACATAGTGATGTAATGAAGGTCCTACTGGAGACACATAGTGATGTAATGAAGGCCCTACTGGAGACACATAGTGATGTAATGAAGGTCCTACAGGAGACACATAGTGATGTAATGAAGGCCCTACAGGAGACACATAGTGATGTAATGAAGGTCCGACAGGAGACACATAGTGATGTAATGAAGGCCCTACAGGAGACACATAGTGATGTAATGAAGGTCCTACAGGAGACACATAGTGATGTAATGAAGGCCCTACTGGAGACACATAGTGATGTAATGAAGGCCCTACTGGAGACACATAGTGATGTAATGAAGGCCATAGTGATGGGGAACATGAGGTTGACTGGGGTATGTGTTGGGAGGGGAAGCATACACTCAGTCATGGTAATAATTTCAGTGCTGGGGTGGACATTTTGGTTTTCCTCAGGCTTAGGGGTGACTGTGGTTTCTATAACAGAGAACGTCAAGGGTCTGGTTTTATTGGTCAAGGTGGATGTTATGGTTTTAGTATTTTTTTTGTTGTTGTTATGTTTATGCTGCTAATGAAGGTACAGTACTGCTGTATTTGATCAACTAAAGGAAACCTTAAGACAGTGTGACTAAGAAGGGTGTATGGTTTTAGGGGGGGGGGCTGGAACCGTACTGTGGATGTTACTGTTGGTCGCACTGCTGAAGAACCTCACCCGCGGTCAGCTACTTGTCTGACTGGTCTATGAACTGAGATTGAACTTTCTGATGTGTGGAGAGTAAGGAATTCAACAGTTAGGCAGAACACATGGCTAAAGGTTAATGAAGGTCGTGTCAGTGCAGGAAGGTCAAACAGGTTGTATGTATCTGATCACTACTGTAGTAGGGTTGGAAGGTTAGACAGGTTGTATGTATCTGATCACTACTGCAGTAGACATGGAAGGTTAGACAGGTTGTATGTATCTGATCACTACTGTAGTAGGGTTGGAAGGTTAGACAGGTTGTATGTATCTGATCACTACTGTAGTAGGGTTGGAAGGTTTGACAGGTTGTATGTATCTGATCACTACTGTAGTAGGGTTGGAAGGTTAGACAGGTTGTGTGTATCTCATCACTACTGTAGTAGGGTTGGAAGGTTAGACAGGTTGTATGTATCTGATCACTACTGTCGTAGGGTTGGAAGGTTAGACAGGTTGTATGTATCTGATCACTACTGTAGTAGGATTGGAAGGTTAGACAGGTGGTATGTATCTGGTCACTACTGTAGTAGGGCCTTGGAAGGTTAGACAGGTGGTATGTATCTGATCCCTACTGTAGTAGGGTTGGAAGGTTAGACAGGTGGTATGTATCTGATCACTACTGTAGTAGGGTTGGAAGGTTAGACAGGTGGTATGTATCTGATCACTACTGCAGTAGGGTTGGAAGGTTAGACAGGTGGTATGTATCTGGAGACTGCAGTAGGGTTGGAAGGTTAGACAGGTGGTATGTATCTGATCACTACTGCAGTAGGGTTGGAAGGTTAGACAGGTGGTATGTATCTGATCACTACTGTAGTAGGGTTGGAAGGTTAGACAGGTGGTATGTATCTGATCACTACTGTAGTAGGGTTGGAAGGTTAGACAGGTGGTATGTATCTGATCACTACTGCAGTAGGGTTGGAAGGTTAGACAGGTGGTATGTATCTGATCACTATTGTAGTAGGGGTTGGAAGGTTAGACAGGTGGTATGTATCTGATCACTACTGTAGTAGGGGTAGGAAGGTTAGACAGGTGGTATGTATCTGATCACTACTGTAGTAGGGTTGGAAGGTTAGACAGGTGGTATGTATCTGATCACTACTGTAATAAGGTTGGAAGGTTAGACAGGTGGTATGTATCTGATCACTACTGTAGTAGGGTTGGAAGGTTAGACAGGTGGTATGTATCTGATCACTACTGTAGTAGGGGAGTGGAAGGTTAGACAGGTGGTATGTATCTGATCACTACTGTAGTAGGGTTGGAAGGTTAGACAGGTGGTATGTATCTGATCACTACTGTAGTAGGGTTGGAAGGTTAGACAGGTGGTATGTATCTGATCACTACTGTAGTAGGGTTGGAAGGTTAGACAGGTTGTATGTATCTGATCACTACTGTCGTAGGGTTGGAAGGTTAGACAGGTGGTATGTATCTGATCACTACTGTAGTAAGGTTGGAAGGTTAGACAGGTGGTATGTATCTGATCACTACTGTAGTAGGGTTGGAAGGTTAGACAGGTTGTATGTATCTGATCACTACTGTAGTAAGGTTGGAAGGTTAGACAGGTGGTATGTATCTGATCACTACTGTAGTAGGGTTGGAAGGTTAGACAGGTGGTATGTATCTGATCACTACTGTAGTAGGGTTGGAAGGTTAGACAGGTTGTATGTATCTGATCACTACTGTAGTAGGGTTGGAAGGTTAGACAGGTTGTATGTATCTGATCACTACTGTAGTAGGGTTGGAAGGTTAGACAGGTGGTATGTATCTGATCACTACTGTAGTAGGGTTGGAAGGTTAGACAGGTGGTAAGTATCTGGTCACTACTGTAGTAGGGTTGGAAGTTTAGACAGGTGGTATGTATCTGATCACTACTGTAGTAGGGTTGGAAGGTTAGACACGTGGTATGTATCTGATCACTACTGTAGTAGTGTTGGAAGGATTAGACAGGTTGTATGTGATGTATGTATCTGATCACTACTGTCGTAGGGTTGGAAGGTTAGACAGGTGGTATGTATCTGATCACTACTGTAGTAGGGTTGGAAGGTTAGACAGGTGGTATGTATCTGATCACTACTGTAGTAGGGTTGGAAGGTTAGACAGGTGGTATGTATCTGGTCACTACTGTAGTAGGGTTGGAAGTTTAGACAGGTGGTATGTATCTGATCACTACTGTAGTAGGGTTGGAAGTTTAGACAGGTGGTATGTATCTGATCACTACTGTAGTAGGGTTGGAAGGTTAGACAGGTGGTATGTATCTGATCACTACTGTCGTAGGGTTGGAAGGTTAGACAGGTTGTATGTATCTGATCACTACTGTAGTAGGGTTGGAAGGTTAGACAGGTTGTATGTATCTGATCACTACTGTCGTAGGGTTGGAAGGTTATACAGTTTGTATGTATCTGATCACTACTGTAGTAGGGTTGGAAGGTTAGACAGGTGGTATGTATCTGGTCACTACTGTAGTAGGGTTGGAAGGTTAGACAGTTGGTATGTATCTAATCACTACTGTAGTAGGGTTGGAAGGTTAGACAGGTGGTATGTATCTGATCACTACTGTAGTAGGGTTGGAAGGTTAGACAGGTGGTATGTATCTGATCACTACTGTAGTAGGGTTGGAAGGTTAGACAGGTGGTATGTATCTGATCACTACTGTAGTAGGGTTGGAAGGTTAGACAGGTGGTATGTATCTGATCACTACTGTAGTAGGGTTGGAAGGTTAGACAGGTGGTATGTATCTGATCACTACTGTAGTAGGGTTGGAAGGTTAGACAGGTGGTATGTATCTGATCACTACTGTAGTAGGGTTGGAAGGTTAGACAGGTGGTATGTATCTGATCACTACTGTAGTAGGGTTGGAAGGTTAGACAGGTGGTATGTATCTGATCACTACTGTAGTAGGGTTGGAAGGTTAGACAGGTGGTATGTATCTGATCACTACTGTAGTAGGGTTGGAAGGTTAGACAGGTGGTATGTATCTGATCACTACTGTAGTAGGGTTGGAAGGTTAGACAGGTGGTATGTATCTGATCACTACTGTAGTAGGGTTGGAAGGTTAGACAGGTGGTATGTATCTGATCACTACTGTAGTAGGGTTGGAAGGTTAGACAGGTGGTATGTATCTGATCACTACTGTAGTAGGGTTGGAAGGTTAGACAGGTGGTATGTATCTGATCACTACTGTAGTAGGGTTGGAAGGTTAGACAGGTGGTATGTATCTGATCACTACTGTAGTAGGGTTGGAAGGTTAGACAGGTGGTATGTATCTGATCACTACTGTAGTAGGGTTGGAAGGTTAGACAGGTGGTATGTATCTGATCACTACTGTAGTAAGGTTGGAAGGTTAGACAGGTGGTATGTATCTGATCACTACTGTAGTAGGGTTGGAAGGTTAGACAGGTTGTATGTATCTGATCACTACTGTAGTAGGGTTGGAAGGTTAGACAGGTGGTATGTATCTGATCACTACTGTAGTAGGGTTGGAAGGTTAGACAGGTGGTATGTATCTGATCACTACTGTAGTAGGGTTGGAAGGTTAGACAGGTTGTATGTATCTGATCACTACTGTAGTAGGGTTGGAAGGTTAGACAGGTTGTATGTATCTGTTCACTACTGTAGTAGGGTTGGAAGGTTAGACAGGTGGTATGTATCTGATCACTACTGTAGTAGGGTTGGAAGGTTAGACAGGTGGTATGTATCTGGTCACTACTGTAGTAGGGTTGGAAGTTTAGACAGGTGGTATGTATCTGATCACTACTGTAGTAGGGTTGGAAGGTTAGACACGTGGTATGTATCTGATCACTACTGTAGTAGGGTTGGAAGGTTAGACAGGTTGGTATGTATCTGATCACTACTGTAGTAGGGTTGGAAGGTTAGACAGGTGGTATGTATCTGATCACTACTGTAGTAGGGTTGGAAGGTTAGACAGGTGGTATGTATCTGATCACTACTGTAGTAGGGTTGGAAGGTTAGACAGGTGGTATGTATCTGATCACTACTGTAGTAGGTTTGGAAGTTTAGACAGGTGGTATGTATCTGATCACTAATGTAGTAGGGTTGGAAGGTTAGACAGGTGGTATGTATCTGATCACTACTGTAGTAGGGTTGGAAGGTTAGACAGGTGGTATGTATCTGATCACTACTGTAGTAGGGTTGGAAGGTTAGACAGGTTGTATGTATCTGATCACTACTGTAGTAGGGTTGGAAGGTTAGACAGGTTGTATGTATCTGATCACTACTGTAGTAGGGTTGGAAGGTTAGACAGGTGGTATGTATCTGATCACTACTGTAGTAGGGTTGGAAGGTTAGACAGGTTGTATGTATCTGATCACTACTGTAGTAGGGTTGGAAGGTTAGACAGGTGGTATGTATCTGATCACTACTGTAGTAGGGTTGGAAGGTTAGACAGGTGGTATGTATCTGATCACTACTGTAGTAGGGTTGGAAGGTTAGACAGGTGGTATGTATCTGATCACTACTGTAGTAGGGTTGGAAGGTTAGACAGGTGGTATGTATCTGATCACTACTGTAGTAGGGTTGGAAGGTTAGACAGGTGGTATGTATCTGATCACTACTGTAGTAGGGTTGGAAGGTTAGACAGGTGGTATGTATCTGATCACTACTGTAGTAGGGTTGGAAGGTTAGACAGGTGGTATGTATCTGATCACTACTGTAGTAGGGTTGGAAGGTTAGACAGGTGGTATGTATCTGATCACTACTGTAGTAGGGTTGGAAGGTTAGACAGGTGGTATGTATCTGATCACTACTGTAGTAGGGTTGGAAGGTTAGACAGGTGGTATGTATCTGATCACTACTGTAGTAAGGTTGGAAGGTTAGACAGGTGGTATGTATCTGATCACTACTGTAGTAGGGTTGGAAGGTTAGACAGGTGGTATGTATCTGATCACTACTGTAGTAGGGTTGGAAGGTTAGACAGGTGGTATGTATCTGATCACTACTGTAGTAGGGATGGAAGGTTAGACAGGTGGTATGTATCTGATCACTACTGTAGTAGGGATGGAAGGTTAGACAGGTGGTATGTATCTGATCACTACTGTAGTAGGGTTGGAAGGTTAGACAGGTGGTATGTATCTGATCACTACTGTAGTAGGGTTGGAAGGTTAGACAGGTGGTATGTATCTGATCACTACTGTAGTAGGGATGGAAGGTGTGCCATCACTCCTGTGGGTTTCTCTGATCATCATAATGTGTCTGTTGATATTCACTTGTCCACGTAGGTCTTCACCTTAGTGGTACTTTAATGTTAAATTGTTACATGATGTTATGTTTTGTGGAACAGTTTTTGTTGTTTTGGGGAAAATTGAGGGTTCCAAAAGAGAATGTTGAGTCCTTGAGACAATGGTGGGAGGTTGGGAAGGCCCAAATACGATGGTTTTGTCAACAGTATACTGCCCTGTCTCGTATTGAAGTTGAAGAGACTCTCAGGGCCCTTGAACAGGACATAAAATCTATTGAATTGAAGCTGCTCACTCAGAATTTCCCTGTACTCGTCATGAACTTTACAGGACAAGAGACATGAACGGAGGTTGTTTGTTTTTTTTACATGAAAGAGTGAAGGGTGCCTTGATTAGGTCTCGTTTTTCTACCCTCAAGGACATGGAGGTGCTTTTTATCCTAACCACTAGGACAGTGGACAATACAACGCAAACAGATGGTCTGCCTTCGTCCCCCTGATGGCAAAAGGTGACCACGGATGACAGTGAAATGCGCCAACATGGCGTGGATTTCTACTCGGCCCTCTATAAGGCGGAGGATTGTGATCCTCTGTGTGCTGAACAGTTGTTACACGGTCTTCCTCAATTGGGCCCTGACCAGAGAGCTGCATTAACTCTGACATTTCTTGCAAGAGCTGTCCACAGCAGTGATGCATCTCTCAACATGCTCCTGGCATCAATGGTTTACCATCTGTTCTATAAGGGGGGGTTCTGTTGGTGGGGGGATTTTTCTGTTCTGTTGGTGGGGGGATTTTAATGAACTGGTGTGTGAATCTTTTCATGAGGGGGGGGGGGGTTGGCTCTTCTAAAAAGGGGGTTGGCTCTCATTCAAAAAAATTAGCGACCTGTTGCATTGCTGTGTGCAGAATATGAAATGATATCTAAATGTCCCTCCAACAGGTTGAAAGAATATCTGGGGCTGTTGGTCCACAAGGACCAGTCTGACTGTGGACCTGACCGCTCTATAGTGGTTACCTTGTGTCTGATAAGAAATGTTTTAGACATTTTGTAAACTGTCTGATGTGAACGTGGGTTTACTTTCTTTGGATCAGGAGAAGACAATTGACCCTGTGGACCACCAGTACTTGTTCAAAACAATGAAAGCCTTTGGGTTTGGGGATGTTTTTTGTTGTTGTCTTGGATGAGTTGCATGTATGCTGGGGCCTCGTCTATGGTGAAGGTGGGAAGGTGGGTTGAGTTGTCCCCTTTCTGTCCAAAGGGGCATCAGGCAGGGATGCCCAATGTCAGGGCAGTTATATAGTCTGGCGATTGAACCAATGCATTGTTTTTAAGAGCGAAGCTTACTGGTTTCTCTGTGCCAGGTGTAATGAAGGGTCCCACGATAGCACTGTCTGCGTATGCAGATGACATGATAGTCTTTATTACAGGGGGTGAGGATGTTAAGGTTCTCTCACACGCTTTAAAGGTGTATGAGGGGGCCTCCTCAGCTAGAGTCAACTGGTCAGCTTCAGATAGGGTCCTCTCCATGGTTACCAGGGGGGCTTCAGATAGGGTCCTCTCCACGGTTACCAGGGGAGCTTCAGATAGGGTCCTCTCCACGGTTACCAGGGGGCTTCAGATAGGGTCCTCTCCATGGTTACCAGGGGGGCTTCAGATAGGGTCCTCTCCACGGTTACCAGGGGGCTTCAGATAGGGTCTGCTCCATGGTTACCAGGGGGCTTCAGATAGGGTCCTCTCCACGGTTACCAGGGGCTTCAGCTAGGGTCCTCTCCACGGTTACCAGGGGGCTTCAGATACGGTCTGCTCCATGGTTACCAGGGGGCTTCAGATAGGGTCCTCTCCACGGTTACCAGGGGCTTCAGATAGGGTCCTCTCCACGGTTACCAGGGGGCTTCAGATAGGGTCCTCTCCATGGTTACCAGGGGGCTTCAGATAGGGTCCTCTCCATGGTTACCAGGGGCTTCAGCTAGGGTCCTCTCCACGGTTACCAGGGGAGCTTCATAGGTCTGCTCCATGGTTACCAGGGGGCTTCAGATAGGGTCTGCTCCATGGTTACCAGGGGGCTTCAGATAGGGTCCTCTCCACGGTTACCAGGGGGCTTCAGATAGGGGAGCTCTCTGCTCCATGGTTACCAGGGGCTTCAGATAGGGTCCTCTCCACGGTTACCAGGGGGCTTCAGATAGGGTCCTCTCCACGGTTACCAGGGGGCTTCAGATAGTCCTCTCCACCAGTTACCAGGGGTTTCAGATAGGGTCTGCTCCATGGTTACCAGGGGTTTCAGATAGGGTCCTCTCCACGGTTACCAGGGGGCTTCAGATAGGGTCTGCTCCATGGTTACCAGGGGGCTTCAGATAGGGTCCTCTCCATGGTTACCAGGGGGCTTCAGATAGGGTCCTCTCCACGGTTACCAGGGGAGCTTCAGATAGGGTCCTCTCCATGGTTACCAGGGGGCTTCAGATAGGGTCTGCTCCATGGTTACCAGGGGGCTTCAGATAGGGTCCTCTCCATGGTTACCAGGGGGCTTCAGATAGGGTCTTCTCCATGGTTACCAGGGGGCTTCAGATAGGGTCCTCTCCACGGTTACCAGGGGAGCTTCAGATAGGGTCTGCTCCATGGTTACCAGGGGGCTTCAGAACCTGGGTTAGGGGGCTTCAGATAGGGTCCTCTCCAGGTTAAGGGTGCTTCAGATTGGGTCCTCTCCACGGTTAAGGGGCTTCAGATAGGTGCTCCATGGTTACCAGGGGAGCTTCAGATAGGGTCCTATCCATAGTTACCAGGGGGTTTCAGATAGGGTCTGCTCCATGGTTACCAGGGGGTTTCAGATAGGGTCTGCTCCATGGTTACCAGGGGGTTTCAGATAGGGTCTGCTCCATGGTTACCAGGGGGCTTCAGATAGGACTGCACCATGGTTAACAACACTGCTCCATGGTTACCAGGGGGTTTCAGATAGGGTCTGCTCCATGGTTACCAGGGGGTTTCAGATAGGGTCTGATGGTTACCAGGGGTTTCAGATAGGGTCCGCCCATGGTTACCACAGGGTTTTAGTGGGGCAGAGATGGGATGAAGCTTTGCAGCTCCTGTCTTTCATCAAAATAACTGGGAGGGTGTAGTGGAGAAAGTGTGTGCCAGATTGTCTAGAAATAGGTGCCCCCAGCTGTCTTACAGAGGAAGGGTGCTGGTAGAATCATCTCGCTGCCTCTAGCCCTGTGGCACAGATAATGGTCTGATACAAGAGGTTCAGAGGACCCTTAACAACACTGGATTAGAGCTGCAGCCCTGTACTAATAGGGTCTGATACAAGAGGTTCAGAGGACCCTTAACAACACTGGATTAGAGCTGCAGCCCTGTACTAATAGGGTCTGATACAAGAGGTTCAGAGGACCCTTAACGACACTGGATTAGAGCTGCAGCCCTGTACTAATAGGGTCTGATACAAGAGGTTCAGAGGACCCTTAACGACACTGGATTAGAGCTGCAGCCCTGTACTAATAGGGTCTGATACAAGAGGTTCAGAGGACCCTTAACAACACTGGATTAGAGCTGCAGCCCTGTACTAATAGGGTCTGATACAAGAGGTTCAGAGGACCCTTAACGACACTGGATTAGAGCTGCAGCCCTGTACTAATAGGGTCTGATACAAGAGGTTCAGAGGACCCTTAACGACACTGGATTAGAGCTGCAGCCCTGTACTAATAGGGTCTGATACAAGAGGTTCAGAGGACCCTTAACGACACTGGATTAGAGCTGCAGCCCTGTACTAATAGGGTCTGATACAAGAGGTTCAGAGGACCCTTAACAACACTGGATTAGAGCTGCAGCCCTGTACTAATAGGGTCAGATACAAGAGGTTCAGAGGACCCTTAACAACACTGGATTAGAGCTGCAGCCCTGTACTAATAGGGTCTGATACAAGAGGTTCAGAGGACCCTTAACGGCACTGGATTAGAGCTGCAGCCCTGTACTAATAGGGTCTGATACAAGAGGTTCAGAGGACCCTTAACAACACTGGATTAAAGCTGCAGCCCTGTACCTGCCACTGTACGAGGATGGGCAAGGTCTGGTGGACATTTCTTCCAGGATCATGGCTTTCTGGCTTCAAGCAGCCCAGAGAATGTTGTACAGTGATGGTTCTAGCTGGGTGGACACAGCCTACATATTGATGAGGAGAGCAGGCTGTTTTGGGCTTAGACAAGCACCTTTTCCTCTTAAAGCTGGAGGGGGGTGATTTGTCCGGCCTGACTCCATTTTATGAGTCTGTTATGCAGGCTTGGAGAGTCTTTGTCAAGTCCCGTAAGGCGGCACGCCACCAGAGATGTGGCTTTTTGAATAGCCTCTTTTTCACAACACTGCCATCCATTCCCCATGTTCTAGGTTCCGCCAGCCTATGTTCATGCCTGTTAGGTGTGGGGTGTACCAAGCTGGGTCATCTGATGCGGAGCAGGAGCAGATCGTTGGAGGAGCCTGGGATAAAGAGGCGGGGATCCGATCATCTCGTCCTACTGAGGAAGGTCGTGGCTGAGGTCTGTGATTCCTTGCCAGTTTCTTCATCAGCAGTATGTGACTGACACTTCCTGATTCTGGACGGAGGGTCTGGATGATGTGTTCCCTGTGCTGAATGTTAGTGCTGCCATGGGGGCATTAGAGGAGGACGGAGGGTCTGGATGATGTGTTCCCTGTGCTGAATGTTAGTGCTGCCATGGGGGCATTAGAGGAGGACGGGGGTCTGGATGATGTGTTCCCTGTGCTGAATATTAGTGCTGCCATGGGGGCATTAGAGGAGGACGGAGGGTCTGGATGATGTGTTCCCTGTGCTGAATGTTAGTGCTGCCATGGGGGCATTAGAGGAGGACGGAGGGTCTGGATGATGTGTTCCCTGTGCTGAATGTTAGTGCTGCCATGGGGGCATTAGAGGAGGACGGAGGGTCTGGATGATGTGTTCCCTGTGCTGAATGTTAGTGCTGCCATGGGGGCATTAGAGGAGGACCATCTGGATGATGTGTTCCCTGTGCTGAATGTTAGTGCTGCCATGGGGGCATTAGATCTGGACGGAGGGTCTGGATGATGTGTTCCCTGTGCTGAATGTTAGTGCTGCCATGGGGGCATTAGAGGAGGACGGAGGCTCTGGATGATGTGTTCCCTGTGCTGAATGTTAGTGCTGCCATGGGGGCATTAGAGGAGGACGGGGGTCTGGATGATGTGTTCCCTGTGCTGAATGTTAGTGCTGCCATGGGGGCATTAGAGGAGACCCTACGGAGGGGATGATGTGTTCCCTGTGCTGAATGTTAGTGCTGCCATGGGGGCATTAGAGGAGGTCGGAGGGTCTGGATGATGTGTTCCCTGTGCTGAATGTTAGTGCTGCCATGGGGGCATTAGAGGAGGACGGACCCTGGATGATGGTGGGGTGCCCATGCCTCTTCCCTGGAAGGGGTAAAATCTACTGTGGGGTGTGCTTGGTCCAGTTGCCTCCCCAAAAGGCTGTTGGGAGGTCTTTATATAAACTGCCTATTGATAAGAGGACAGCTGACCTCCAACAGAGGATAATACATGGAGCTATAGCCACCAATATGCATCTGGTACACCTAGACCCTACTGTTGGGGAGGGGTGTCCATTCTCCATCTGGTACACCTAGACCCTACTGTTGGGGAGGGGTGTCCATTCTCCATCTGGTACACCTAGACCCTAGTCTCTCTCGGGAGTCTCTCGGTCTCTCGGTCTATCGGTCTCTCTCTCTCTCTGTCTCTCTCTCTCTCTGTCTCTCTGTCTCTCTCTCTCTCTCTCTCTGTCTCTCTCTCTCTCTGTCTGTCTGTTCTTTCTCTCTCTCTCTCTCTGTTTCTCTCCCTCTCTCTCTGTCTCTCTCTCTGTCTGTCTGTCTGTCTGTTCTCTCTCTCTCTCAAAAACATGTGAAATATTATTTTTATTCAGCTGATTGTACCTAACCCACTATCACCACTGAACTGGCAATAGTTTTGAGGCTGGTCTATAACAGGGAAGCTGTAGCCTTGAGGATGGTCTATAACAGGAAGCTGTAGCCTTGAGGATGGTCTACAACAGGGAAGATGTAGTCTTGAGGCTGGTCTACAACAGGGAAGCTGTAGTCTTGAGGCTGGTCTACAACAGGGAAGCTGTAGTCTTGAGGCAGGTCTACAACAGGGAAGCTGTAGTCTTGAGGCTGGTCTACAACAGGGAAGCTGTAGTCTTGAGGCTGGTCTACAACAGGGACGTTGTAGTCTTGAGCCTGGTCTACAACAGGGAAGCTGTAGTCTTGAGGCTGGTCTACAACAGGGAAGCTGTAGTCTTGAGGCTGGTCTACAACATGGAAGCTGTAGTCTTGAGGCTGGTCTACAACATGGAAGCTGTAGTCTTGGGGCTGGTCTACAACAGGGACGCTTTCTCCTTAAATGAAGATGTCGTGATCAATGGAACATAACCACCTTGAGCTACTTAGCCATTATGTGTCCTTTCTGGATGTTATTAATAAAGACTTTGTCCCAAATGGCACTCTATTCGTTATATGGTGCACTACGTTGGACCAGAGCCCTATGGGGACCTGGCAAAAGGCAGTGCACTACATAGGGAATAGGATGCCCTATTGGGAAGCAGCCTAGAGTCCTTCAGTCGTTTACCGCAGGGTTCAAACATATGATATTTATATTAGGGTGTGTAATGGACGGTCACTTTAACTACCGTGCAATGATAACACTTTAAAACACGCACACACACGCACACACACACACACACACACACACACACACACACACACACACACACACACACACACACACACACACACACACACACACACACACACACACACACACACACATGCTACTAACAGACACAAAATGCTACCAACCATGACAAGGACATGAGAGGCACTCAGAGAAACTGAGAGAAAGTTGAGAGGAGAGAAAGAGAGACACACAGGAGAGGGATGGGGAGAGGGAGGGAGGGGGAAGGAGGAAGAGGGAGGGAGAGAGAGACACACACACAGGAGAGGGATGGAGAGAGAGGAGAGAGGGAGAGGTAGAGAGGGAAGGAGAGAGGGATGGGGAGAGGAGAGGGAGAGCGAGAGGGGGAGAGGGAGAGAGGGAGAGAGGGAGAGAGGGAGAGAGGGAGGAGAGGGAGAGAGGGAGAGAGGGAGAGGGGGAGAGGGAGAGAGGGAGAGAGGGAGAGAGGGAGAGAGGGATGGGAAGGGAGGGAGAGAGGGAGAGAGGGAGGGAGGGACGGAGAGAGGGAGAGAGGGAGAGGGGAGAGAGGGAGAGAGGGATGGGAAGGGAGGGAGAGAGGGAGAGAGGGAGGGAGGGACGGAGAGAGGAGAGAGATGGAGAGAGGGAGAGAAGGAGAGAGGGAGAGAGAAATAGAGAGGGTAGTGTGTAGACTAGAGGGTAGTGTGTAGTGTAGAGCGTAGCGTGTAGACTAGAGGGTAATGTGTAGTGTAGAGCGTAGTGTGTAGAGGGTAGTGTGTAGTGTAGAGCGAAGTTTGAAGACTAGAGGGTACAGTGTAGAGGGTAGTGTGTAGTGTAGAGCGTAGTGTGTAGTGTAGTAGGTCATGTGTAGAGGGTAGTGCGTAGAGGGTAGTGCGTAGAGGGTAGTGCGTAGAGGGTAGTGCGTAGGGGGTAGTGCGTAGAGGGTAGTGCGTAGAGGGTGTGCGTAGGGGTTAGTGTGTAGAGGGTAGTGTGTAGGGGGTAGTGTGTAGACTAGAGGGTAGTGTGTAGACGGTAGTGTGTAGAGGGTAGTGTGTAGACTGTAGTGTGTAGACTGTAGTGTGTAGAGGGTTAGAGGGTAGTGTGTAGAGGGTAGTGTGTAGAGGGTAGTGTGTAGGGGGTAGTGTGTAGAGGGTAGTGTGTAGACTGTAGTGTGTAGACTAGAGGGTAGTGTGTAGACTGTAGTGTGTAGAGGGTAGTATGTAGACTGTAGTGTGTAGAGGGTAGTGTGTAGAGGGTAGTGTGTAGGGGGTAGTGTGTAGGGGGTAGTGTGTAGACTGTAGTGTGTAGAGGGTAGTGTGTAGAATGTAGTGTGTAGAGGGTAGTGTGTAGACTAGAAGATAGTGTGTAGACTGTAGTGTGTAGAGGGTTAGAGGGTAGTGTGTAGAGGGTAGTGTGTAGGGGGTAGTGTGTAGACTGTAGTGTGTAGAGGGTAATGTGTAGACTGTAGTGTGTAGAGGGTAGTGTGTAGACTAGAGGGTAGTGTGTAGACTAGAGGGTAGTGTGTAGACTAGAGGGTAGTGTGTAGACTAGAGGGTAGTGTGTAGACTGTAGTGTGTAGAGGGTAGTGTGTAGACTGTAGTGTGTAGAGGGTAGTGTGTAGAGGGTAGTGTGTAGACTGTAGTGTGTAGACTGTAGTGTGTAAAGGGTAGACTGTAGTGTGTAGAGGGTAGTTTGTAGACTGTAGTGTGTAGAGGGTAGTGTGTAGACTGTAGTGTGTACACTGTAGTGTGTAGAGGGTAGTATGTAGACTGTAGTGTGTAAAGGGTAGACTGTAGTGTGTAGAGGGTAGTGTGTAGAGGGTAGTGTGTAGAGGGTAGTGTGTAGACTAGAGGGTAGTGTGTAGACTAGAGGGTAGTGTGTAGACTGTAGTGTGTAGAGGGTAGTGTGTAGAGGGTAGTTTGTAGACTGTAGTGTAGAGGGTAGTGTGTAGAGGGTAGTGTGTAGACTAGAGGGTAGGGTGTAGACTGTAGTGTGTAGAGGGTAGTGTGTAGAGGGTAGTGTGTAGAGGGTAGTGTGTAGACTAGGGGGTAGTGTGTAGAGGGTAGTGTGTAGACTAGGGGGTAGTGTGTAGAGGGTAGTTTGTAGACTGTAGTGTGTAGAGTGTAGTGTGAAGTGACTAGAGGGTAGTGTGTAGAGGGTAGTGTGTAGAGGGTAGTGTGTAGACTGTAGTGTGTAGAGGGTAGTGTGTAGACTGTAGTGTGTAGAGGGTAGTGTGTAGAGGGTAGTGTGTAGACTGTAGTGTGTAGAGGGTAGTGTGTAGACTAGAGGGTAGTGTGTAGAGGGTATTGTGTAGAGGTTAGTGTGTAGAGGCTAGTGTGTAGAGGGTAGTGTGTAGACTAGAGGGTAGTGTGTAGAGGGTAGTGTGTAGATTGTAGTGTGTAGATTGTAGTGTGTAGAGGGTAGTGTGTAGAGGGTAGTGTGTAGAGGGTAATGTGTAGACTGTAGTGTGTAGAGGGTAGTGTGTAGAGGTTAGTGTGTAGAGGGTAGTGTGTAGACTAGAGGGTAGTGTGTAGAGGGTAGTGTATAGACTGTAGTGTGTAGAGGGTAGTGTGTAGACTAGAGGGTAGTGTGTACACTGTAGTGTGTAGAGGGTAGTGTGTAGAGGGTAGTGTGTAGACTAGAGGGTAGTGTGTAGACTGTAGTGTGTAGAGGGTAGTGTGTAGACTGTAGTGTGTAGAGGGTAGTGTGTACACTGTAGTGTGTAGAGGGTAGTGTGTAGAGGGTAGTGTGTAGAGGGTAGTGTGTAGACTGTAGTGTGTAGAGGGTAGTGTGTAGAGGGTAGTGTGTAGAGGGTAGTGTGTAGAGGGTAGTGTGTAGACTAGTTTGTAGGGGTAGTGTGTAGAGGGTAGTGTATAGACTGTAGTGTGTAGAGGGTAGGGTATAGACTGTAGTGTGTAGATAGTAGTGTGTAGAGGGTAGTGTGTAGAGGGTAGTGTGTAGAGGGTAGTGTGTAGAGGGTAGTGTGTAGAGGGTAGTGTGTAGACTGTAGTGTGTAGGGGGTAGTGTGTAGAGGGTAGTGTGTAGAGGGTAGTGTATAGACTGTAGTGTGTAGAGGGTAGTGTGTAGAGGGTAGTGTGTAGACTGTAATAAGTAGAGGGTAGTGTATAGACTGTAGTGTGTAGAGGGTAGTGTGTAGAGGGTAGTGTGTAGACTGTAGTGTGTAGAGGGTAGTGTGTAGACTGTATTGTGTAGAGGGTAGTGTGTAGAGGGTAGTGTATAGAGGGTAGTGTGTAGAGGGTAGTGTGTAGAGGGTAGTGTGTAGACTGTAGTGTGTAGAGGGTAGTGTGTAAAGGGTAGTGTGTAGACTGTAGTGTGTAGACTGTAGTGTGTAGAGGGTAGTGTGTAGAGGGTAGTGTGTAGACTGTAGTGTGTAGACTGTAGTGTGTAAAGGGTAGACTGTAGTGTGTAGAGGGTAGTTTGTAGACTGTAGTGTGTAGAGGGTAGTGTGTAGACTGTAGTGTGTAGGGGGTAGTGTGTATACTGTAGTGTGTAGACTGTAGTGTGTAGAGGGTAGTGTGTAAAGGGTAGTGTGTAGAGGGTAGTGTGTAGAGGGTAGTGTGTAGACTGTAGTGTGTAGGGGGTAGACTGTAGTGTGTAGACTGTAGTGTGTAGAGGGTAGTGTGTAGAGGGTAGTGTGTAGACTGTAGTGTGTAGAGGGTAGTATGTAGACTGTAGTGTGTAGACTGTAGTGTGTAAAGGGTAGACTGTAGTGTGTAGAGGGTAGTTTGTAGACTGTAGTGTGTAGAGGGTAGTGTGTAGACTGTAGTGTGTACACTGTAGTGTGTAGAGGGTAGTATGTAGACTGTAGTGTGTAAAGGGTAGACTGTAGTGTGTAGAGGGTAGTGTGTAGAGGGTAGTGTGTAGAGGGTAGTGTGTAGACTAGAGGGTAGTGTGTAGACTAGAGGGTAGTGTGTAGACTGTAGTGTGTAGAGGGTAGTGTGTAGAGGGTAGTTTGTAGACTGTAGTGTAGAGGGTAGTGTGTAGAGGGTAGTGTGTAGACTAGAGGGTAGTGTGTAGACTGTAGTGTGTAGAGGGTAGTGTGTAGAGGGTAGTGTGTAGAGGGTAGTGTGTAGACTAGGGGTAGTGTGTAGAGGGTAGTGTGTAGACTAGGGGTAGTGTGTAGAGGGTAGTTTGTAGACTGTAGTGTGTAGAGTGTAGTGTGTAGACTAGAGGGTAGTGTGTAGAGGGTAGTGTGTAGAGGGTAGTGTGTAGAATGTAGTGTGTAGAGGGTAGTGTGTAGACTGTAGTGTGTAGAGGGTAGTGTGTAGAGGGTAGTGTGTAGACTGTAGTGTGTAGAGGGTAGTGTGTAGACTAGAGGGTAGTGTGTAGAGGGTATTGTGTAGAGGTTAGTGTGTAGAGGCTAGTGTGTAGAGGGTAGTGTGTAGACTAGAGGGTAGTGTGTAGAGGGTAGTGTGTAGATTGTAGTGTGTAGATTGTAGTGTGTAGAGGGTAGTGTGTAGAGGGTAGTGTGTAGAGGGTAATGTGTAGACTGTAGTGTGTAGAGGGTAGTGTGTAGAGGTTAGTGTGTAGAGGGTAGTGTGTAGACTAGAGGGTAGTGTGTAGAGGGTAGTGTATAGACTGTAGTGTGTAGAGGGTAGTGTGTAGACTAGAGGGTAGTGTGTACACTGTAGTGTGTAGAGGGTAGTGTGTAGAGGGTAGTGTGTAGACTAGAGGGTAGTGTGTAGACTGTAGTGTGTAGAGGGTAGTGTGTAGACTGTAGTGTGTAGAGGGTAGTGTGTACACTGTAGTGTGTAGAGGGTAGTGTGTAGAGGGTAGTGTGTAGAGGGTAGTGTGTAGACTGTAGTGTGTAGAGGGTAGTGTGTAGAGGGTAGTGTGTAGAGGGTAGTGTGTAGACTAGTTTGTAGGGGGTAGTGTGTAGAGGGTAGTGTATAGACTGTAGTGTGTAGAGGGTAGGGTATAGACTGTAGTGTGTAGATAGTAGTGTGTAGGGGGTAGTGTGTAGAGGGTAGTGTGTAGAGGGTAGTGTGTAGAGGGTAGTGTGTAGAGGGTAGTGTGTAGACTGTAGTGTGTAGAGGGTAGTGTGTAGAGGGTAGTGTGTAGAGGGTAGTGTATAGACGGTAGTGTGTAGAGGGTAGTGTGTAGAGGGTAGTGTGTAGACTGTAATAAGTAGAGGGTAGTGTATAGACTGTAGTGTGTAGAGCGTAGGGTATAGACTGTAGTGTGTAGATAGTAGTGTGTAGAGGGTAGTTTGTAGACTGTAGTGTGTAGAGGGTAGTGTGTAGACTAGAGGGTAGTGTGTAGAGGGTAGTGTGTAGAGGGTAGTGTGTAGACTGTAGTGTGTAGAGGGTAGTGTGTAGACTGTAGTGTGTAGAGGGTAGTGTGTAGAGGGTAGTGTGTAGACTGTAGTGTGTAGAGGGTAGTGTGTAGACTAGAGGGTAGTGTGTAGAGGGTAGTGTGTAGAGGGTAGTGTGTAGACTGTAGTGTGTAGAGGGTAGTGTGTAGACTGTAGTGTGTAGAGGGTAGTGTGTAGAGGGTAGTGTGTAGACTGTAGTGTGTAGAGGGTAGTGTGTAGACTAGAGGGTAGTGTGTAGAGGGTAGTGTGTAGAGGGTAGTGTGTAGAGGGTAGTGTGTAGAGGGTAGTGTGTAGACTAGAGGGTAGTGTGTAGAGGGTAGTGTGTAGAGGGTAGTGTGTAGATTGTAGTGTGTAGATTGTAGTGTGTAGAGGGTAGTGTGTAGAGGGTAGTGTGTAGAGGGTAATGTGTAGACTGTAGTGTGTAGAGGGTAGTGTGTAGAGGGTAGTGTGTATAGGGTAGTGTGTAGACTAGAGGGTAGTGTGTAGAGGGTAGTGTATAGACTGTAGTGTGTAGAGGGTAGTGTGTAGACTAGAGGGTAGTGTGTACACTGTAGTGTGTAGAGGGTAGTGTGTAGAGGGTAGTGTGTAGACTAGAGGGTAGTGTGTAGACTGTAGTGTGTAGAGGGTAGTGTGTAGACTGTAGTGTGTAGAGGGTAGTGTGTACACTGTAGTGTGTAGAGGGTAGTGTGTAGAGGGTAGTGTGTAGAGGGTAGTGTATAGACTGTAGTGTGTAGATAGTAGGGGGTAGTGTGTAGAGGGTAGTGTGTAGAGGGTAGTGTGTAGACTGTAGTGTGTAGACTGTAGTGTGTAGGGGGTAGTGTGTAGAGGGTAGTGTATAGACTGTAGTGTGTAGATAGTAGTGTGTAGGGGGTAGTGTGTAGAGGGTAGTGTGTAGACTGTAATAAGTAGAGGGTAGTGTATAGACTGTAGTGTGTAGAGGGTAGTGTGTAGAGGGTAGTGTTTAGAGGGTAGTGTGTAGAGGGTAGTGTGTAGACTGTAGTGTGTAGGGGTAGTGTGTAGAGGGTAGTGTGTAGAGGGTAGTGTATAGACTGTAGTGTGTAGAGGGTAGTGTGTAGAGGGTAGTGTGTAGAGGGTAGTGTGTAGACTGTAATAAGTAGAGGGTAGTGTATAGACTGTAGTGTGTAGAGCGTAGGGTATAGACTGTAGTGTGTAGATAGTAGTGTGTAGAGGGTAGTGTGTAGAGGTTAGTGTGTAGAGGGTAGTGTGTAGAGGGTAGTGTGTAGACTGTAGTGTGTAGGGGGTAGTGGGTAGAGGGTAGTGTGTAGAGGGTAGTGTATAGACTGTAGTGTGCAGAGGGTAGTGTGTAGAGGGTAGTGTGTAGAGGGTAGTGTGTAGAGGGTAGTGTGTAGACTGTAGTGTGTAGGGGTAGTGTGTAGAGGGTAGTGTATAGACTGTAGTGTGTAGAGGGTAGTGTGTATGGGGTAGTGTGTAGATAGTAGTGTGTAGAGGGTAGTGTGTAGACTGTAGTGTGTAGAGGGTAGTGTGTAGACTGTAGTGTGTAAAGGGTAGTGTGTAGATAGTAGTGTGTAAAGGGTAGTGTGTAGAGGGTAGTGTGTAGTGTGTAGACTGTAGTGTGTAGAGGGTAGTGTATAGACTGTAGTGTGTAGAGGGTAGTGTGTAGAGGGTAGTGCTTAGAGCAGGGTTAACAGCAGAGCATAAGGTGACATTGACACACTGAGCAGTGTGTGTGTGTGTGTGTGTGTGTGTGTGTGTGTGTGTGTGTGTGTGTGTGTGTGTGTGTGTGTGTGTGTGTGTGTGTGTGTGTGTGTGTGTGATGGTGTGTCTGTGTCTCTTCATGGGGTAGATGATGTCAGAGACCTTATTGCCTTGGCTCCTGAACAAGGTTCAGTCCAGCAGGAAAGCATGTGATCTATCTCTGTCTCCTGTCTCCTGTCTCCTGTCTCTATCTCTGTCTCCTGTCTCCTGTCTCCTGTCTCCTGTCTCTATCCCTGTCTCCTGTCTCCTGTCTCCTGTCTCCTGTCTCCTGTCTCTATCCCTGTCTCCTGTCTCTATCCCTGTCTCCTGTCTCCTGTCTCTATCCCTGTCTCCTGTCTCCTGTCTCCTGTCTCCTGTCTCCTGTCTCTATCCCTGTCTCCTGTCTCCTGTCTCTATCCCTGTCTCCTGTCTCCTGTCTCTATCCCTGTCTCCTGTCTCCTGTCTCTATCCCTGTCTCCTGTCTCCTGTCTCCTGTCTCCTGTCTCTATCCCTGTCTCCTGTCTCCTGTCTCTATCCCTGTCTCCTGTCTCCTGTCTCCTGTCTCCTGTCTCCTGTCTCCTGTCTCCTGTCTCCTGTCTCCTGTCTCTATCCCTGTCTCCTGTCTCCTGTCTCTATCCCTGTCTCCTGTCTCTATCTCTATCCCTGTCTGCTGTCTCCTGTCTCTATCCCTGTCTCCTGTCTCCTGTCTCTATCCCTGTCTCCTGTCTCTATCCCTGTCTCCTGTCTCTATTCCTTTCTCTATCCATGTCTACTGTCTCTATCCCTGTCTCTATCCATGTCTCCCGTCTGTCTCCTGTCTCTATCCATGTCTCCTGTCTCTATCCATGTCTCCCGTCTGTCTCCTGTCTCCTGTCTCTATCCATGTCTCCTGTCTCTATCCATGTCTCCCGTCTGTCTCCTGTCTCTATCCCTGTCTCTATCCATGTCTCCTGTCTCTATCCATGTCTCCCGTCTGTCTCCTGTCTCCTGTCTCTATCCCTGTCTCCTGTCTCTATCCATGTCTCCTGTCTCTATCCATGTCTCCTGTCTCTATCCATGTCTCCTGTCTCTATCCCTGTCTCCTGTCTCTAGACCGAGGGGTTTGGAAGGAGGGGTGGAGAGGTAGAGAGAGGGGTGGAAGGAGGGGTGGAGAGGTAGAGAGAGATGGAAGGAGGGGTGGAGAGGTAGAGAGAGAGAGATGGAAGGAGGGGTGGAGAGGTAGAGAGAGGGGGGTTTGGAAGGAGTGGTGGAGAGGTAGAGAGAGAGAGATGGAAGGAGGGGTGGAGAGGTAGAGAGAGAGAGATGGAAGGAGGGGTGGAGAGGTAGAGAGGGGGTTTGGAAGGAGGGGGTGGAGAGGTAGAGAGAGGGGTTTGGAAGGAGGGGTGGAGAGGTAGAGAGAGAGATGGAAGGAGGGGTGGAGAGGTAGACAGAGAGATGGAAGGAGGTGTGGAGAGGTAGAGAGAGTGGTGGAAGGAGGGGTGGAGAGGTAGAGAGAGGGATGGAAGTAGGGGTTTAGAGGTAGAGAGAGGGGTTTGGAAGGTGGGGTGGAGAGGTAGAGAGGGGGTTTGGAAGGAGGGGTGGAGAGGTAGAGAGAGGGATGGAAGGAGGGGTGGAGAGGTAGAGAGGGGATGGAAGGAGGGGTGGAGAGGTAGAGAGGGATGGAAGGAGGGGGTGGAGAGGTAGAGAGAGGGGTATGGAAGGTGGGGTGGAGAGGTAGAGAGAGGGGTTTGGAAGGAGGGGTGGAGAGGTAGAGAGAG
>NW_027010322.1:117500-125260 GCF_036934945.1 Oncorhynchus masou masou
AGAATCATACCTGAAAAACCCCCAGTATCATACCTGAAAAACCCGCAGAATCATACCTGAAAAACCCCAGAATCATACCTGAAAAACCCCCAGTATCCTACCTGAAAAACCCAGAATCATACCTGAAAAACCCCCAGAATCATACCTGAAAAAACCCCCAGCATCCTACCTGAAAAACCCCCAGAATCATACCTGAAAAACCCCAGTATCATACCTGAAAAACCCCCAGTATCCTACCTGAAAAACCCAGAATCATACCTGAAAAACCCCAGTATCATACCTGAAAAACCCCCAGTATCCTACCTGAAAAACCCAGAATCATACCTGAAAAACCCCCAGAATCATACCTGAAAAACCCCCAGTATCCTACCTGAAAAACCCCAGAATCATACCTGAAAAACCCCCAGTATCCTACCTGAAAACCCCCAGAATCATACCTGAAAACCCCCAGTATCCTACCTGAAAAAACCCCAGAATCATACCTGAAAAACCCCCAGTATCATACCTGAAAACCCCAGTATCCTACCTGAAAACCCCCAGTATCCTACCTGAAAAACCCCCAGTATCATACCTGAAAACCCCCAGTATCCTACCTGAAAAACCCCCAGTATCCTACCTGAAAAACCAGTATTCTACCTGAAAACCCCCAGTATCCTACCTGAAAACCAGTATTCTACCTGAAAACCCCCAGTATCCTACCTGAAAACCCCCAGAATCATACCTGAAAACCCCCAGTATCATACCTGAAAACCATCAACAGACCGAGATTTAAATCCACTACTCATAATGCAATTAACCAATGGGAAACCCTCACACATGAAATACTGTACATTCATATAATACACCTATCTACCAACACACATGTAACTGTGTTGAAACCATTAAACCCATGCTTTAGAGCATAGACACCTTCTGAGATATAAACATGTCTCTCCTCCGGGATAAAAACATAGACACCATCTGCTCCGGGATAAGGACACAGACACCATCTGGAATGTAAACATGTCTCTCCTCATGGATTAAAACGTAGACACCATCTGCTCCGGGATAAGGACATAGACACCATCTGCTCTGGGATAAGGACATAGACACCATCTGCTCTGGGATAAGGACATAGACACCATCTGCTCCGGGATAAGGACATAGACACCATCTGCTCTGGGATAAGGACATAGACACCATCTGCTCCGGGATAAGGACATAGACACCATCTGCTCCGGGATAAGGACATAGACACCATCTGCTCCGGGATAAGGACATAGACACCATCTGCTCTGGGATAAGGACGTAGACACCATCTGCTCCGGGAAAAGGACATAGACACCATCTGCTCCGGGATAAGGACATAGACACCATCTGCTCCGGGATAAGGACATAGACACCATCTGCTCCGGGATAAGGACATAGACACCATCTGCTCCGGGATAAGGACATAGACACCATCTGGGATGTAAACATGTACGTCCCCCGGGTTGGCTACTACCATACTACTATTAATTAAGGAAGGGAAAGGGGGCTGTTGCCTGTTGCACAACTGAATGCATTCAACCGAAATATGTCTTCCGCATTTTAACCAGCCCCCTCTGAACTGCACGCTCGAACACTCCCCCATTTATCTGACGAGGAAATGAACAGAACCCTCTTCAATAACAAAATAGAAGGTCATCAAACACATGTCTGATCATCTACCTTCATGATTTAAATATTATATATATTCAATCGGGAGAAGAAAAACAAAAGGTTTTGGCACCAAACCGGTGCTCCCTACTCAAACTCTTATTAATTAACAAACGTTTCTCAACATTTACAGGTGACCAGCGACAATCAAGAAGACATCTCTAAAACCCACATTATTATCAGTCAATACATGTGCTTCTCCTCAAGCATAAATCAAGTCTGGTCCATTTATAAAAGGCTTATGTGGCGGAGGACAATGGGGACAACCGGGGCGGCAGGGTAGACTAGAGGTTAGAGTGGAGGGGCGGCAGGGTAGCCTAGTGGTTAGAGAGGAGGGGCAGCAGGGTAGACTAGTGGTTAGAGTGGAGGGGCAGGGTGGCCTAGTGGTTAGAGTGGAGGGGCGGCAGGGTGACCTAGTGGTTAGAGTGGAGGGGCGGCAGGGTAGACTAGTGGTTAGAGTGGAGGGGCGGCAGGGTAGCCTAGTGGTTAGAGTGGAGGGCAGCAGGGTAGACTAGTGGTTAGAGTGGAGGGGCGGCAGGGTAGCCTAGTGGTTAGAGGGGAGGGGCAGGGTAGACTAGTGGTTAGAGTGGAGGGGCAGGGTAGCCTAGTGGTTAGAGTGGAGGGCAGCAGGGTAGACTAGTGGTTAGTGTGGAGGGGCGGCAGGGTTGCCTAGTGGTTAGAAAGGAGGGGCGGCAGGGTAGCCTAGTGGTTAGAGTGGAGGGGCGGCAGGGTGGACTAGTGGTTAGAGTGGAGGGGTGGCAGGGTAGCCTAGTGGTTATAGTGGAGGGGCAGGGTAGCCTAGTGGTTAGAGTGGAGGGGTGGCAGGGTAGCCTAGTAGTTATAGTGGAGGGGCAGGGTAGACTAGTGGTTAGAGGGAGGGGCGGCAGGGTAGCCTAGTGGTTAGAGTGGAGGGGCGGCAGGGTAGCCTAGTGGTTAGAGTGGAGGGGCGGCAGGGTAGCCTAGTGGTTAGAGTGGAGGGGCGGCAGGGTGGACTAGTGGTTACAGTGGAGGGGCGACAGGGTGGACTAGTGGTTAGAGTGCTGGACTAGTAACCGAAAGGTTGCAATTTGAAATCCCCAAGCTGACAAGGTACAAATCTGTCCTTCTGCCCCTGAACAGGCAGTTAACCCTCTGTTCCTAGGCTGTCATTGAAAATAAGAATTTGTTCTTAAATAACTGACTTGCCTAGTAAAATATATATATTTTTTAAACATCACAGCGATGTGCCTGTACTTCAGTATTGTGGACCTCATTACTGAGAACATAACGATGTAGCATTGTTCACTACAGAATTCATCCTGTCTCCCTTCTCACCCTGTCTACAGTATTCACCCTGTCTACAGTATTCACCCTGTCTACAGTATTCACCCTGTCTATAGTATTCATCCTGTCTACAGTATTCACCCTGTCTACAGTATTCACCGTGTCTACAGTATTCACCCTGTCTACAGTATTCACCCTGTCTACAGTATTCACCCTGTCTACAGTATTCACCCTGTCTACAGTATTCACCGTGTCTACAGTATTCATCCTGTCTACAGTATTCATCCTGTCTACAGTATTCACCCTGTCTATAGTATTCACCCTGTCTACAGTGTTCACCCTGTCTACAGTATTCACCCTGTCTACAGTATTCACCCTGTCTACAGTATTCACCCTGTCTACAGTATTCACCCTGTCTACAGTATTCACCCTGTCTACAGTATTCACCCTGTCTACAGTATTCACCCTGTCTACAGTATTCACCCTGTCTACAGTATTCACCGTGTCTACAGTATTCACCCTGTCTACAGTATTCACCCTGTCTGTCACAGTATTCACCCTGTCTACAGTATTCACCATGTCTACAGTATTCACCCTGTCTACAGTGCATTCACCCTGTCTACAGTATTCACCCTGTCTACAGTATTCACCCTGTCTACAGTATTCACCCTGTCTACAGTATTCACCCTGTCACTATTCACCCCACCCTGTCTACAGTATTCACCCTGTCTACAGTATTCACCCTGTCTACAGTATTCACCCTGTCTACAGTATTCACCCTGTCTACAGTATTCACCCTTCTACAGTATTCATCCTGTCTGCTTCACCCTGTCTACAGTATTCACCCTGTCTGCAGTATTCACCCTGTCTACAGTATTCCCCTTCTCATCACCCTGTCTACAGTATTCACCCTGTCTACAGTATTCATCCTGTCTGCAGTATTCACCCTGTCTACAGTATTCACCCTGTCTACAGTATTCATCCTGTCTCCCTTCTCATCCTGTCTACAGTATTCACCCTGTCTACGGTATTCACCCTGTCTACAGTATTCACCCTGTCTACACACCCTGTCTACAGTATTCACCCTGTCTACAGTATTCACCCTGTCTACAGTATTCATCCTGTCTCCCTTCTCACCCTGTCTACAGTATTCACCCTGTCTACAGTATTCATCCCGTCTACAGTATTCATCCCGTCTACAGTATTCATCCTGTCTCCTTCTCATACTGTCTACAGTATTCACCTTGTCTACAGTATTCACCCTGTCTACAGTATTCACCCTGTCTACAGTATTCATCCTGTCTACAGTATTCATCCCGTCTACAGTATTCATCCCGTCTACAGTATTCATCCTGTCTCCCTTCTCATACTGTCTACAGTATTCACCTTGTCTACAGTATTCACCCTGTCTACAGTATTCACCTTGTCTACAGTATTCATCCTGTCTACAGTATTCACCCTGTCTACAGTATTCACCCTGTCTACAGTATTCACCCTGTCTACAGTATTCACCCTGTCTACAGTATTCATCCTGTCTACAGTATTCACCCTGTCTACAGTATTCACCCTGTCTACAGTATTCACCCTGTCTACAGTATTCATCCTGTCTCCCTTCTCATCCTGTCTACAGTATTCACCCTGTCTACAGTATTCACCCTGTCTACAGTATTCATCCTGTCTCCTTCTCATCCTGTCTACAGTATTCACCCTGTCTACAGTATTCACCCTGTATACAGTATTCACCCTGTCTACAGTATTCACCCTGTCTACAGTATTCACCCTGTCTACAGTATTCACCCTGTCTACAGTATTCACCCTGTCTACAGTATTCACCCTGTCTACAGTATTCACCCTGTCTACAGTATTCACCCTGTCTACAGTATTCACCCTGTCTCCCTTCTCATCCTGTCTACAGTATTCACCCTGTCTACAGTATTCACCCTGTCTACAGTATTCACCCTGTCTACAGTATTCATCCTGTCTACAGTATTCACCCTGTCTACAGTATTCACCCTGTCTACAGTATTCACCCTGTCTCCCTTCTCACCCTGTCTACAGTATTCACCCTGTCTCCCTTCTCACCCTGTCTACAGTATTCATCCTGTCTCCCTTCTCATCCTGTCTCCAGTATTCACCCTGTCTACAGTATTCACCCTGTCTACAGTATTCACCCTGTCTCCCTTCTCACCCTGTCTACAGTATTCACCCTGTCTCCCTTCTCACCCTGTCTACAGTATTCACCCTGTCTCCCTTCTCATCCTGTCTACAGTATTCACCCTGTCTACAGTATTCACCCTGTCTCCCTTCTCACCCTGTCTACAGTATTCACCCTGTCTCCCTTCTCACCCTGTCTACAGTATTCACCCTGTCTCCCTTCTCATCCTGTCTACAGTATTCACCCTGTCTACAGTATTCACCCTGTCTCCCTTCTCACCCTGTCTACAGTATTCACCCTGTCTCCCTTCTCACCCTGTCTACAGTATTCACCCTGTCTCCAGTATTCATCCTGTCTCCCTTCTCACCCTGTCTACAGTATTCACCCTGTCTACAGTATTCATCCTGTCTCCCTTCTCACCCTGTCTACAGTATTCACCCTGTCTCCCTTCTCATCCTGTCTACAGTATTCACCCTGTCTACAGTATTCACCCTGTCTACAGTATTCACCCTGTCTACAGTATTCACCCTGTCTACAGTATTCACCCTGTCTACAGTATTCACCCTGTCTACAGTATTCACCCTGTCTACAGTATTCACCCTGTCTACAGTATTCACCCTGTCTACAGTATTCACCCTGTCTATAGTATTCACCCTGTCTACAGTATTCATCCTGTCTACAGTATTCATCCTGTCTACAGTATTCACCCTGTCTACAGTATTCACCCTGTCTCCAGTATTCATCCTGTCTCCTTCTCACCCTGTCTACAGTATTCATCCTGTCTCCTTCTCACCCTGTCTACAGTATTCACCCTGTCTCCCTTCTCATCCTGTCTACAGTATTCACCCTGTCTCCCTTCTCATCCTGTCTACAGTATTCACCCTGTCTACAGTATTCACCCTGTCTCCTTCTCATCCTGTCTACAGTATTCACCCTGTCTACAGTATTCACCCTGTCTACAGTATTCATCCTGTCTACAGTATTCACCCTGTCTACAGTATTCACCCTGTCTACAGTATTCATCCTGTCTCCCTTCTCACCCTGTCTACAGTATTCACCCTGTCTACAGTATTCACCCTGTCTACAGTATTCATCCTGTCTACAGTATTCACCCTGTCTCCCTTCTCACCCTGTCTACAGTATTCACCCTGTCTACAGTATTCAACCTGTCTACAGTATTCACCCTGTCTCCCTTCTCACCCTGTCTACAGTATTCATCCTGTCTCCCTTCTCATCCTGTCTCCAGTATTCACCCTGTCTACAGTATTCACCCTGTCTACAGTATTCACCCTGTCTCCTTCTCACCCTGACTACAGTATTCACCCTGTCTACAGTATTCACCCTGTCTACAGTATTCATCCTGTCTACAGTATTCACCCTGTCTACAGTATTCACCCTGTCTCCTTCTCACCCTGTCTACAGTATTCACCCTGTCTCCCTTCTCATCCTGTCTGCAGTATTCACCCTGTCTACAGTATTCACCCTGTCTACAGTATTCATCCTGTCTACAGTATTCACCCTGTCTACAGTATTCACCCTGTCTCCCTTCTCATCCTGTCTACAGTATTCACCCTGTCTCCCTTCTCATCCTGTCTACAGTATTCACCCTGTCTACAGTATTCACCCTGTCTACAGTATTCACCCTGTCTACAGTATTCATCCTGTCTCCCTTCTCATCCTGTCTACAGTATTCATCCTGTCTACAGTATTCACCCTGTCTACAGTATTCACCCTGTCTACAGTATTCATCCTGTCTCCTTCTCATCCTGTCTACAGTATTCACCCTGTCTACAGTATTCACCCTGTCTACAGTATTCATCCTGTCTCCCTTCTCACCCTGTCTACAGTATTCACCCTGTCTACAGTATTCACCCTGTCTACAGTATTCACCCTGTCTACAGTATTCACCCTGTCTATAGTATTCACCCTGTCTATAGTATTCACCCTGTCTACAGTATTCACCCTGTCTACAGTATTCACCCTGTCTACAGTATTCACCCTGTCTACAGTATTCACCCTGTCTACAGTATTCACCCTGTCTACAGTATTCACCCTGTCTATAGTATTCACCCTGTCTACAGTATTCACCCTGTCTACAGTATTCATCCTGTCTACAGTATTCATCCTGTCTACAGTATTCACCCTGTCTACAGTATTCACCCTGTCTACAGTATTCACCCTGTCTCCCTTCTCATCCTGTCTACAGTATTCACCCTGTCTACAGTATTCACCCTGTCTCCCTTCTCATCCTGTCTACAGTATTCACCCTGTCTACAGTATTCACCCTGTCTACAGTATTCACCCTGTCTACAGTATTCACCCTGTCTACAGTATTCATCCTGTCTACAGTATTCACCCTGTCTACAGTATTCACCCTGTCTATAGTATTCACCCTGTCTACAGTATTCACCCTGTCTACAGTATTCACCCTGTCTACAGTGTTCACCCTGTCTACAGTATTCACCCTGTCTACAGTATTCACCCTGTCTACAGTATTCACCCTGTCTACAGTATTCACCCTGTCTACAGTATTCACCCTGTCTACAGTATTCACCCTGTCTACAGTATTCAGCCTGTCTACAGTATTCACCCTGTCTACAGTATTCACCCTGTCTACAGTATTCACCCTGTCTACAGTATTCACCCTGTCTACACTATTCACCCT
>NW_027010322.1:125760-170760 GCF_036934945.1 Oncorhynchus masou masou
GAGACAGGATGAATACTGTAGACAGGGTGAATACTGTAGACAGGATAAATACTGTAGACAGGGTGAATACTATAGACAGGGTGAATACTGTAGACAGGGTGAATACTGTAGACAGGGTGAATACTGTAGACAGGGTGAATACTGTAGACAGGGTGAATACTGTAGACAGGGTGAATACTGTAGACAGGATGAGAAGGGAGACAGGATGAATACTGTAGACAGGGTGAATACTGTAGACAGGGTGAATACTGTAGACAGGGTGAATACTGTAGACAGGGTGAATACTGTAGACAGGGTGAATACTGTAGACAGGGTGAATACTGGAGACAGGGTGAATACTGTAGACAGGGTGAATACTGTAGACAGGGTGAATACTGTAGACAGGGTGAATACTGTAGACAGGGTGAATACTGTAGACAGGGTGAATACTGTAGACAGGGTGAATACTGTAGTCAGGATGAATACTGGAGACAGGGTGAATACTGTAGACAGGGTGAATACTGTAGACAGGGTGAATACTGTAGACAGGGTGAATACTGTAGACTGGGTGAGAAGGGAGACAGGATGAATACTGTAGTCTGGATGAGAAGGGAGACAGGGTGAATACTGTAGACAGGGTGAATACTGTAGACAGGGTGAATACTGCAGACAGGATGAATACTGTAGACAGGGTGAATACTGTAGACAGGGTGAATACTGTAGACTGGGTGAGAAGGGAGACAGGATGAATACTGTAGACAGGGTGAATACTGTAGACAGGGTGAATACTATAGACAGGGTGAATACTGTAGACAGGGTGAATACTGTAGACAGGGTGAATGCTGTAGATAGGGTGAATACTGTAGACAGGGTGAATACTGTAGACAGGGTGAATACTGTAGACAGGGTGAATACTGTAGACAGGGTGAATAGTGTAGACAGGGTGAATACTGTAGACAGGGTGAATACTGTAGACAGGGTGAATACTGTAGACAGGGTGAATACTGTAGACAGGGTGAGAAGGGAGACAGGATGAATACTGTAGACAGGGTGAATACTGCAGACAGGGTAGCCACGTAGACAGGGTAGCACTGTAGACAGGGTGAATACTGTAGACAGGGTGAATACTGTAGTCTGGTTTCTTATGGGAGACTGGGTGAATACTGTAGACAGGGTGAATGCTGTAGACAGGGTGAATACTGTAGACAGGGTGAATACTGTAGACAGGGTGAATACTGTAGACAGGGTGAATACTGTAGACAGGGTGAATAGTGTAGACAGGGTGAATACTGTAGACAGGGTGAATACTGTAGACAGGGTGAATACTGTAGACAGGGTGAATACTATAGACAGGGTGAATAATGTAGACAGGGTGAATACTGTAGACAGGGTGAATACTATAGACAGGGTGAATAGTGTAGACAGGGTGAATACTGTAGACAGGGTGAATACTGTAGACAGGGTGAATACTGTAGACAGGGTGAATACTGTAGACAGGGTGAATACTGTAGACAGGATGAATACTGTAGACAGGGTGAATACTGTAGACAGGGTGAATACTGTAGACAGGGTGAATACTGTAGACAGGGTGAATACTGTAGTCTGGATGAGAAAGGAGACAGGGTGAATACTGTGGACAGGATGAATACTGTAGACAGGGTGAATACTGTAGACAGGGTGAATACTGTAGACAGGGTGAATACTGTAGACAGGGTGAATACTGTAGACAGGGTGAATACTGTAGTCTGGATGAGAAGGGAGACAGGGTGAATACTGTAGACAGGGTGAATACTGTAGACAGGATGAATACTGTAGACAGGGTGAATACTGTAGACAGGGTGAATACTGTAGACAGGGTGAATACTGTAGACAGGGTGAATACTGTGAGACAGGGTGAATACTGTAGACAGGATGAATACTGTAGACAGGGTGAATACTGTAGACAGGGTGAATACTGTAGACAGGGTGAATACTGTAGACAGGGTGAATACTGTAGACAGGGTGAATACTGTAGACAGGATGAATACTGTAGACAGGGTGAATACTGTAGACAGGGTGAATACTGTAGACAGGGTGAATACTGTAGACAGGGTGAATACTGTAGACAGGATGAATACTGTAGACAGGATGAATACTGTAGACAGGGTGAATACTGTAGACAGGGTGAATACTGTAGACAGGGTGAATACTGTAGACAGGGTGAATACTGTAGACAGGGTGAATACAGACAGGGTGAATACTGTAGACAGGGTGAATACTGTAGACAGGGTGAATACTGTAGACAGGGTGAATACTGTATTCAGGGTGAATACTATAGACAGGGTGAATACTGGAGACAGGGTGAATACTGTAGACAGGGTGAATACTGTAGACAGGATGAATACTGTAGACAGGGTGAATACTGTAGACAGGGTGAATACTGTAGACAGGGTGAATACTGTAGACAGGGTGAATACTGTAGACAGGGTGAATACTGTAGACAGGGTGAATACTATAGACAGGGTGAATACTGGAGACAGGTGAATACTATAGACAGGGTGAATACTGGAGACAGGGTGAATACTGTAGACAGGGTGAATACTGTAGACAGGGTGAATACTATAGACAGGGTGAATACTGTAGACAGGGTGAATACTATAGACAGGGTGAATACTGTAGACAGGATGACTGTAGGGATGAATACTGTAGACAGGGTGAATACTGTAGACAGGATGAATACTGTAGACAGGATGAATACTGTAGACAGGGTGAATACTGTAGACAGGGTGAATACTGTAGACAGGATGAATACTGTAGACAGGGTGAATACTGTAGACAGGGTGAATACTGTAGACAGGGTGAATACTGTAGACAGGATGAATACTGTAGACAGGGTGAATACTGTAGACAGGGTGAATACTGGAGACAGGATGAATACCGTAGACAGGGTGAATACTGTAGACAGGGTGAATACTGTAGACAGGGTGAATACCAGACAGGATGAATCACAGACAGGGTGAATACTGGGGACAGGGTGAATACTGTAGACAGGGTGAGAAGGGGAGACAGGATGAATACTGTAGACAGGGTGAATACTGTAGACAGGGTGAATACTGTAGACAGGGTGAATACTGTAGACAGGGTGAATACTGTAGACAGGGTGAATACTGTAGTCTGGATGAGAAGGGAGACAGGGTGAATACTGTAGACAGGGTGAATGCTGTAGACAGGGTGAATACTGTAGACAGGGTGAATACTGTAGACAGGGTGAATACTGTAGACAGGGTGAATACTGTAGACAGGGTGAATAGTGTAGACAGGGTGAATACTGTAGACAGGGTGAATACTGTAGACAGGGTGAATACTGTAGACAGGGTGAATACTATAGACAGGGTGAATAATGTAGACAGGGTGAATACTGTAGACAGGGTGAATACTATAGACAGGGTGAATAGTGTAGACAGGGTGAATACTGTAGACAGGGTGAATACTGTAGACAGGGTGAATGCTGTAGACAGGGTGAATACTGTAGACAGGGTGAATACTGTAGACAGGATGAATACTGTAGACAGGGTGAATACTGTAGACAGGGTGAATACTGTAGACAGGGTGAATACTGTAGACAGGGTGAATACTGTAGTCTGGATGAGAAAGGAGACAGGGTGAATACTGTGGACAGGATGAATACTGTAGACAGGGTGAATACTGTAGACAGGGTGAATACTGTAGACAGGGTGAATACTGTAGACAGGGTGAATACTGTAGACAGGGTGAATACTGTAGTCTGGATGAGAAGGGAGACAGGGTGAATACTGTAGACAGGGTGAATACTGTAGACAGGATGAATACTGTAGACAGGGTGAATACTGTAGACAGGGTGAATACTGTAGACAGGGTGAATACTGTAGACAGGGTGAATACTGTAGACAGGGTGAATACTGTAGACAGGATGAATACTGTAGACAGGGTGAATACTGTAGACAGGGTGAATACTGTAGACAGGGTGAATACTGTAGACAGGGTGAATACTGTAGACAGGGTGAATACTGTAGACAGGGTGAATACTGTAGACAGGGTGAATACTGTAGACAGGGTGAATACTGTAGACAGGGTGAATACTGTAGACAGGGTGAATACTGTAGACAGGGTGAATACTGTAGACAGGATGAATACTGTAGACAGGGTGAATACTGTAGACAGGGTGAATACTGTAGACAGGGTGAATACTGTAGACAGGGTGAATACTGTAGACAGGGTGAATACTGTAGACAGGGTGAATACTGTAGACAGGGTGAATACTGTAGACAGGGTGAATACTGTAGACAGGGTGAATACTGTAGACAGGGTGAATACTGTAGACAGGGTGAATACTGTAGACAGGGTGAATACTGAGACAGGGTGAATACTGTAGACAGGATGAATACTGTAGACAGGGTGAATACTGTAGACAGGGTGAATACTGTAGACAGGGTGAATACTGTAGACAGGGTGAATACTGTAGACAGGGTGAATACTGTAGACAGGGTGAATACTGTAGACAGGGTGAATACTGTAGACAGGGTGAATACTGTAGACAGGGTGAATACTGTAGACAGGGTGAATACTGTAGACAGGGTGAATACTGTAGACAGGGTGAATACTGTAGACAGGGTGAATACTGTAGACAGGGTGAATACTGTAGACAGGGTGAATACTGTAGACAGGAGTGAATACTGTAGACAGGGTGAATACTGTAGACAGGGTGAATACTGTAGACAGGGTGAATACTGTAGACAGGATGAATACTGTAGACAGGGTGAATACTGTAGACAGGGTGAATACTGTAGACAGGGTGAATACTGTAGACAGGGTGAATACTGTAGACAGGGTGAATACTGTAGACAGGGTGAATACTGTAGACAGGGTGAATACTGTAGACAGGGTGAATACTGTAGACAGGGTGAATACTGTAGACAGGGTGAATACTGTAGACAGGGTGAATACTGTAGACAGGGTGAATACTGTAGACAGGGTGAATACTGTAGACAGGGTGAATACTGTAGACAGGGTGAATACTGTAGACAGGGTGAATACTGTAGACAGGATGAGAAGGGAGACAGGGTGAATACTGTAGACAGGGTGAATACTGTAGACAGGGTGAATACTGTAGACAGGATGAGAAGAGGGAGACAGGATGAATACTGTAGACAGGATGAGAAGGGAGACAGGGTGAATACTGTAGACAGGATGAATACTGTAGACAGGGTGAATACTGTAGACAGGGTGAATACTGTAGACAGGGTGAATACTGTGTAGACAGGATGAATACTGTAGACAGGAGTGAATACTGTAGACAGGATGAATACTGTAGACAGGGTGAATACTGTAGACAGGGTGAATACTGTAGACAGGGTGAATACTGTAGACGGAAGGGATGAATACTGTAGACAGGATGAATAACATGTAGACAGGATGAGAAGGAGACAGGATGAATACTGTAGACAGGGATGAATACTGTAGGCGGGATGAATACTGTAGACAGGGTGAATACTGTAGACAGGGTTAATACTGGAGACAGGGTGAATACTGTAGACAGGGTGAATACTGTAGACAGGATGAATAGGAGACAGGGTGAATACTGCAGACAGGGTTAATACTGGAGACAGGGTGATGCTGTAGACAGGGTGAATACTGGAGACAGGGTGAATACTGTAGACAGGGTGAATACTGTAGACAGGGTGAATACTGTAGACAGGATGAATACTGTAGACAGGGTGAATACTGTAGACAGGGTGAATACTGTAGACAGGGTGAATACTGTAGACAGGATGAGAAGGAGACAGGGTGAATACTGTAGACAGGATGAATACTGTAGACAGGGTGAATAGATGTAGACAGGGTGAATACTGTAGACAGGGTGAATACTGTAGACAGGGTGAATACTGGAGACAGGGTGAATACTGTAGACAGGGTGAATAGGTAGACAGGATGAATACTGTAGACAGGGTGAATACTGAGACAGGGTGAACACTGTAGACAGGATGAATACTGTAGACAGGATGAATACTGTAGACAGGGTGAATGCTGTAGACAGGGTGAATACTGTAGACAGGATGAGAAGGGAGACAGGGTGAATACTGTAGACAGGGTTAATACAGTAGACAGGGTGAATACTGTAGACAAGGTGAATACTGTAGACAGGGTGAATACTGTAGACAGGGTGAATACTGTAGACAGGATGAATACTGTAGACAGGATGAGAAGGGAGACAGGATGAATACTGTAGACAGGGTGAATACTGTAGACAGGGTGAATACTGTAGACAGGATGAATACTGTAGACAGGGTGAATACTGTAGACAGGGTGAATACTGTAGACAGGGTGAATACTGTAGACAGGATGAGAAGGGAGACAGGGTGAATACTGTAGACAGGGTTAATACAGTAGACAGGGTGAATACTGTAGACAGGGTGAATACTGTAGACAAGGTGAATACTGTAGACAGGATGAATACTGTAGACAGGATGAGAAGGGAGACAGGATGAATACTGTAGACAGGGTGAATACTGTAGACAGGGTGAATACTGGAGACAGGGTGAATACTGTAGACAGGGTGAATACTGGAGACAGGGTGAATACTGTAGACAGGGTGAATACTGTAGACAGGGTTAATACAGTAGACAGTGTGAATACTATAGACAGGGTGAATACTGTAGACAGGGTGAATACTGTAGTCAGGGTGAATACTGTAGACAGGGTGAATACTGTAGACAGGATGAATACTGTAGACAGGATGAATACTGTGGACAGGGTGAATACTGTAGACAGGGTGAATACTGTAGACAGGGTGAATACTGTAGACAGGGTGAGAAGGAGACAGGATGAATACTGTAGACAGGGTGAATACTGTGTGACAGGGTGAATACTGTAGACAGGGTGAATACTGTAGACAGGGTTAATACAGTAGACAGTGTGAATACTATAGACAGGGTGAATACTGCAGACAGGGTGAATACTGAACAGGTAGACAGGGTGAATACTGTAGACAGGGTGAATACTGTAGACGGGTGAATACTGTAGACAGGGTGAATACTGTAGACAGGGTGAATACTGTAGACAGGGTGAATACTGTAGACAGGGTGAATCACTGTAGACAGGGTGAATACTGTAGACAGGGTGAATACCTGTAGTCAGGGTGAATATGGGAGATCAGGGATGAATACTGTAGACAGGGTGAATACTTAGACAGGGTGAATACTGTAGACAGGGTGAATACTGTAGACAGGGTGAATAGTGTAGACAGGATGAATACTGTAGACAGGGTGAATACTGTAGACAGGGTGAATACTATAGACAGGGTGAATACTGTAGACAGGGTGAATACTGTAGACAGGGTGAATACTGTAGACAGGGTGAATACTGCAGACAGGGTGAATACTGTGACAGGGATGAATACTTTAGACAGGGTGAATACTGTAGACAGGGGGATGAACACTGCAGATTAGGGTGAATACACAGGACAGGGTGAATACTGTAGACAGGGTGAATACTGTAGACAGGATGAATACTGGTGACAGGGTGAATAATGCAGACAGGATGAAAGGAGACAGAACTGAATACTGCAGACAGGTGAATACTGTAGACAGGGTGAATACTGTAGACAGGGTGAATACTGTAGACAGGAGTGAATATTGTAGACGGGATGAAAGGGAGACAGGATGAATACTGTAGACAGGATGAATACTGTAGACAGGATGAATACTGTAGACAAGGTGAATACTGTAGACAGGATGAGAAGGTAGACAGGGTGAATACTGTAGACAGGATGAATACTGTGAATAGAGTGAATACTGTAGACAGGGATGAATACTGTAGACGGGATGAATACTGTAGACAGGGATGAATACTGTAGTGACAGGATGAATACTGGAGACAGGGTGAATACTGGAGACAGGGTGAATACTGTAGACAGGGTGAATACTGTAGACAGGATGTGAAGGGAGACAGGATGAATACTGTAGACAGGGTGAATACTGTAGACAGGGTGAATACTGTAGACAGGGTGAATACTGTAGACAGGATGAGAAGGGAGACAGGGTGAATACTGTAGACAGGGTGAATACTGGAGACATTAGGGTGAATACTGTAGACAGGGTGAATACTGTAGGACAGGGTGAATACTGTAGACAGGGTGAATACTGCATACAGGGTGAATACTGTAGACAGGATGAATACTGGAGACAGGGTGAATACTGTAGACAGGGTGAATACTGTAGACAGGGTGAATACTGTAGACAGGATGAATAGGGAGACAGGATGAATACTGTAGACAGGATGAGAAGGGAGACAGGAGGTGAATACTGTAGACAGGATGAATGCTGTGAATTGGGGTGAATACTGTAGACAGGGTGAATACTGTAGACAGGATGAATACAGCAGACAGGATGAATAGTGTAGACAGGGTGAATACTGTAGACAGGATGAATACTGTAGACAGGGTGAATACTGTAGACAGGGTGAATACTGTAGACAGGGTGAGAACTGTAGACGGGATGAATACTGTAGACAGGATGAATACTGTAGACAGGATGAGAAGGAGACAGGATGAATACTGTAGACAGGGATGAATACCAGACGGGTGAATACGAGACAGGGTGAATACTGTAGACAGGGGTGAATACTGCAGACAGGGTGAATACTGTAGACAGTGGGGTGAATACTGTAGACAGGGTGAATACTGTAGACAGGGTGAATACTGCAGACAGGGTTAATACTGTGAACAGGATGAATACTGTAGACAGGATGAGTACTGAGACAGGGTGAATACTGTGAGACAGGGTGAATACTGTAGACAGGGTGAATACTGTAGACAGGATGAATACTGTGAGACAGGGTGAATACTGTAGACAGGGTGAATACTGTAGACAGGGTGAATACTGTAGACAGGATGAATACTGTAGACAGAATTGAATACTGTAGACAGGATGAATACTGTAGACAGGGTGAATACTGTAGACAGGATGAATACTGTAGACAGGGTGAATACTGTAGACAGGGATGAATACTGTAGACAGGATGAATACTGTAGACAGGATGAGAAGTAGACAGGATGAATACTGTAGACGGGATGAATACTGTAGACGCGGGATGAATACTGTAGACAGGGTGAATACTGTAGACAGGGTGAATACTGTAGACAGGGTGAATACTGTAGACAGGGTGAATACTGTAGACAGGGTGAATACTGTAGACAGGGTGAATACTGTAGACAAGGGTGAATACTGTAGACAGGGTGAATACTGTAGACAGGGTGAATACTGTAGGACAGGCTGAATACTGTAGACAGGGTGAATACTGTAGACAGGATGAATACTGTAGACAGGGTGAATACTGTAGACAGGGTGAATACTATAGACAGGATGAATACTGTAGACAGGGTGAATACTGTAGACAGGGTGAATACTGTAGACAGGGTGAATACTGTAGACAGGGTGAATACTGCAGACAGTGGATGAATACTATAGACAGGGTGAATACTGTAGACAGGGTGAATACTGTAGACAGGGTGAATACTGCAGACAGGGTGAATACTTTAGACAGGATGAATACTGTAGACAGGGTGAATACTGTAGACAGGGTGAATACTGTAGACAGGGTGAATACATGAGACAGTGAATACTGTAGACAGGATGAATACTGTAGACAGGGATGAATCACTGCAGGCAAGGTGAATACTGTAGACAGGGAATACTGTGAACGGGTGAATACTGTAGACAGGGTGAATACTGGAGACAGGATGAGAAATACTGTAGACAGGGTGAATACTGTAGACAGGATGAATACTGCAGACAGGATGAATACTGTAGACAGGGGTGAATACTGTAGACAGGATGAGAAGGGAGACAGGGTGAATACTGTAGACAGGGTGAATAGTAGACAGGATGAATACTGTAGACAGGATGAATACTGCAGACAGGGTGAATACTGTAGACAGGGTGAATAATGTAGACAGGATGAATACTGTAGACAGGGTGAATACTGTAGACAGGGTGAATACTGTAGACAGGGTGAAAAGGGAGACAGGGTGAATACTGTAGACAGGGTGAATAATGTAGACAGGATGAATACTGTAGACAGGGTGAATACTGCAGACAGGGTGAATACTGTAGACAGGATGAAAGGAGACAGGATGAATACTGTAGACAGGGTGAATACTGTAGACAGGATGAAATACTGTAGACAGGATGACCACAGACAGGATGAATACCAGACAGGGTGAATACTGTAGACAGGATGAGAGGGAGACAGGATGAAACTGGAGACAGGATGAATACTGTAGACAGGATGAATAGGAGACAGGATGAATACTGTAGACAGGGTGAATACTGTAGACAGGGTGAATACTGTGGTGACAGGATGAATACTGGTAGACAGGGTGAATACTGTAGACAGGGTGAATACTGTAGACAGGATGAATACTGTAAGGACAGGGTGAATACTGTAGACAGGGTGAATACTGTAGACAGGGTGAATACTGTAGACAGGATGAATACTGTAGACAGGGTGATACTGTAGACAGGGTGAATAATGTAGACAGGTGTGAATACTGTAGACAGGGTTAATACTGTAGACAGGGTGAATACTGTAGACAGGGTGAATACTGTAGACAGGATGAATACTGTAGACAGGATGAATACTGTAGACAGGATGAATACTGTAGACAGGGTGAATACTGTAGACAGGGTGAATACTGTAGACAGGGGTGAATACTGTAGACAGGGTGAATACTGTAGACAGGGTGAATACTGTAGACAGGATGAATACTGTAGACAGGGTGAGAGGAGACAGGATGAATACTGTAGACAGGGTGAGATACTGTAGACAGGATGAATACTGTAGACAGGGTGAATACTGTAGACAGGGTGAATACTGTAGACAGGATGAGAAGGGAGACAGGATGAATACTGTAGACAGGGTGAATACTGTAGACAGGGTGAATACTATAGACAGGATGAATACTGTAGGCAGGGTGAATACTGTAGACAGGGTGGATACTGTAGACAGGGTGAATACTGTAGACAGGATGAGAAGGGAGACAGGATGAATACTGTAGACAGGGTGAATACTGTAGACAGGGTGAATACTGTAGACAGGGTGAATACTGTAGACAGGGTGAATACTGTAGACAGGATGAGAAGGGAGACAGGATGAATACTGTAGACAGGGTGAATACTGTAGACAGGGTGAATACTGTAGACAGGGTGAGTACTGGAGACAGGATGAATAATGTAGACAGGGTGAATACTGTAGACAGGGTGAATACTGTAGACAGGGTGAATAATGTAGACAGGGTGAATACTGTAGACAGGGTGAATACTGTAGACAGGGTGAATAATGTAGACAGGGTGAATACTGTAGACAGGATGAATAATGCAGACAGGGTGAATACCATAAGACAGGGTGAATACTGAGACAGGGTGAATACTGTGAGTCAGGATGAATAGGAGACAGGGTGAATACTGTAGACAGGGTGAATACTATAGACAGGGATGAATACTGTAGACAGGTGAAATACTGTAGACAGGGTGAATACTGGAGACAGGGTGAATACTGTAGACAGGATGAATACTGTAGACAGGGTGAATACTGTAGACAGGATGAGAAGGGAGACAGGATGAATACTAGCAAATTGAATACACCAGACAGGGTGAATACTGTAGACAGGATGAATACTGTAGACAGGTGAATACTATAGACAGGATGAATACTGTAGACAGGGTGAATACTGTAGACAGGGTGAATACTGTAGACAGGGTGAATACTGTAGACAGGATGAATACTGTAGACAGGGTGAATACTGCAGACAGGGTGAATACTGTAGACAGGGTGAATACTGTAGACAGGGTGAATACTGTAGTCAGGATGAGAAAAAGGAGACAGGGTGAATACTGTAGACAGGTGAATACTGTAGACAGGGTGAATACTGTAGACAGGGTGAATACTGAAGACAGGGTGAATACTGTAGACAGGATGAATACTGTAGACAGGGTGAATAATGTAGACAGAATACTGTAGACAGGGTGAATACTATAGACAGGGTGAATACTGTAGACAGGGTGAATAGGAGACAGGGTGAATACTGTAGACAGGGTGAATACTGTAGACAGGATGAATACTGTAGACAGGGTGAATACTGAGACAGGGTGAATACTGTAGACAGGGTGAATACTGTAGACAGGGTTAATACAGTAGACAGTGTGAATACTATAGACAGGGTGAATACTGTAGACAGGGTGAATACTGTAGACAGGGTGAATACTGTAGACAGGGTGAATACTGTAGACAGGGTGAATACTGTAGACAGGATGAATACTGTAGACAGGGTGAATACTGTAGACAGGATGAGAAGGGAGACAGGATGAATACTGTAGACAGGGTGAATACTGTAGACAGGGTGAATACTGTAGACAGGGTGAATACTGTAGACAGGGTGAATACTGTAGACAGGATGAATACTGTAGACAGGGTGAATACTGTAGACAGGGTGAATACTGTAGACAGGGTGAATACTGTAGACAGGGTGAATACTGTAGACAGGGTGAATACTGTAGACAGGGTGAATACTGTAGACAGGGTGAATACTGAAGACAGGGTGAATACTGCAGACAGGGTGAATACTGTAGACAGGGTGAATACTGAAGACAGGATGAGTACTGTAGACAGGGTGAATACTGTAGACAGGGTGAATACTGTAGACAGGATGAGAAGGAGACAGGATGAATACTGTAGACAGGGTGAATACTGTAGACAGGGTGAATACTGTAGACAGGGTGAGAAGGAGACAGGATGAATACTGTAGACAGGGTGAATACTGTAGACAGGTGAATACTGTAGACAGGATGAATACTGTAGACAGGGTGAATACTGTAGACAGGGTGAATACTGTAGACAGGGTGAATACTGTAGACAGGATGAATAATGAGACAGGGTGAATAGGTAGACAGGGTGAATACTGTAGACAGGGTGAATACTGTAGACAGGGTGAATACTGTAGACAGGATGAATACTGTAGACAGGGTGAATACTGTAGACAGGGTGAATACTGTAGACAGGGTGAATACTGTAGACAGGGTGAATACTGTAGACAGGGTGAATACTGTAGACAGGGTGAATACTGTAGACAGGGTGAATACTGTAGACAGGATGAGAAGGGAGACAGGGTGAATACTGTAGACAGGGTGAATACTGTAGACAGGGTGAATACTGTAGACAGGGTGAATACTGTAGACAGGGTGAATACTGTAGACAGGATGAATACTGTAGACAGGATGAATACTGTAGACAGGGTGAATACTGTAGACAGGGTGAATACTGTAGACAGGGTGAATACTGTAGACAGGGTGAATACTGTAGACAGGGTGAATACTATAGACAGGGTGAATACTGTGAGACAGGGTGAATACTGAAGACAGGATGAATACTGTAGACAGGGTGAATACTGTAGACAGGGTGAATACTGTAGACAGGGTGAATACTGTAGACAGGGTGAATACTGTAGACAGGGTGAATACTGTAGACAGGGTGAATACTGTAGTCTGGATGAGAAGGGAGACAGGATGAATACTGTAGACAGGGTGAATACTGTAGACAGGGTGAATACTGTAGACAGGGTGAATACTGTAGTCTGGATGAGAAGGGAGACAGGATGAATACTGTAGACAGGGTGAATACTGTAGACAAGGTGAATACTGTAGACAGGGTGAATACTGTAGACAGGATGAATACTGTAGACAGGATGAGGAAGGAGACAGGATGAATACTGTAGACAGGGTGAATACTGTAGACAGGGTGAATACTGTAGACAGGATGAATACTGTAGACAGGGTGAATACTGTAGACAGGGTGAATACTGTAGACAGGATGAATACTGTAGACAGGATGAGAAGGGAGACAGGATGAATACTGTAGACAGGGTGAATACTGTAGACAGGGTGAGAAGGGAGACAGGGTGAATACTGTAGACAGGGTGAATACTGTAGACAGGGTGAATACTGTAGACAGGGTGAGAAGGGAGACAGGGTGAATAATGTAGTCTGGATGAGAAGGGAGACAGGGTTGAATACTGTAGACAGGGTGAATACTGTAGACAGGGTGAATACTGTAGACAGGGTGAACTGTAGACAGGATGAATAGGGAGACAGGTGAATACTGTAGACAGGGTGAATACTGGAGACAGGATGAATACTGTAGACAGGGTGAATACTGGAGACAGGATGAATACTGTAGACAGGGTGAATACTGTAGACAGGATGAGAAGGGAGACAGGATGAATACTGTAGACAGGGTGAATACTGTAGACAGGGTGAATACTGTAGACAGGGTGAATACTGGAGACAGGATGAATACTGTAGGACAGGGTGAATACTATAGACAGGGTGAATACTGTAGACAGGGTGAATACTGTAGACAGGGTGAATACTGTAGACAGGGTGAATAGGTAGACAGGTGAATACTGTAGACAGGGTGAATACTGTAGACAGGATGAATACTGGAGACAGGATGAGAAGGGAGACAGGGTGAATACTGTAGACAGGGTGAATACTGTAGACAGGGTGAATAGTGTAGACAGGATGAATACTGGAGACAGGGTGAATACTGTAGACAGGGTGAATACTGTAGACAGGGTGAATACTGTAGACAGGATGAATACTGTAGACAGGATGAGAAGGGAGACAGGATGAATACTATAGACAGGGTGAATACTGTAGACAGGGTGAATACTGTAGACAGGATGAATACTGTAGACAGGATGAATACTGTAGACAGGGTGAATACTGTAGACAGGGTGAATACTGTAGACAGGGTGAATACTGTAGACAGGGTGAATACTGTAGACAGGATGAGAAGGGAGACAGGATGAATACTGTAGACAGGGTGAATACTGTAGACAGGGTGAATACTGTAGACAGGGTGAATACTGTAGACAGGGTGAATACTGTAGACAGGGTGAATACTGTAGACAGGGTGAATACTGTAGACAGGGTGAATACTGTAGACAGGATGAATACTGTAGACAGGGTGAATACTGTAGACAGGGTGAATACTGTAGACAGGGTGAATACTGTAGACAGGGTGAATACTGTAGACAGGATGAATACTGTAGACAGGGTGAATACTATAGACAGGGTGAATACTGTAGACAGGATGAATACTGTAGACAGGGTGAATACTGGAGACAGGATGAATACTGTAGACAGGGTGAATACTGTAGACAGGATGAGAAGGGAGACAGGGTGAATACTGTAGACAGGGTGAATACTGTAGACAGGGTGAATACTGTAGACAGGATGAGAAGGGAGACAGGGTGAATACTGTAGACAGGGTGAATACTGTAGACAGGGTGAATACTGTAGACAGGGTGAATACTGGAGACAGGATGAATACTGTAGACAGGGTGAATACTGTAGACAGGGTGAATACTGTAGACAGGGTGAATACTATAGACAGGGTGAATACTGTAGACAGGATGAATACTGTAGACAGGGTGAATACTGTAGACAGGGTGAATACTGTAGACAGGGTGAATACTGTAGACAGGGTGAATACTGTAGACAGGGATGAGAAGGAGACAGGATGAATACTGTAGACAGGGTGAATACTGTAGACAGGGTGAATACTGTAGACAGGGTGAATACTGTAGACAGGGTGAATACTGTAGACAGGGTGAATACTGTAGACAGGATGAGAAGGGAGACAGGATGAATACTGTAGACAGGGTGAATACTGTAGACAGGATGAATACTGTAGACAGGGTGAATACTGTAGACAGGGTGAATACTGTAGACAGGGTGAATACTGTAGACAGGATGAATACTGTAGACAGGGTGAATACTGTAGACAGGGTGAGTACTGTAGACAGGGTGAATACTGAAGACAGGGTGAATACTGTAGACAGGATGAATACTGTAGACAGGATGAATACTGTAGACAGGGTGAATACTGTAGACAGGGTGAATACTGAAGACAGGGTGAATACTGTAGACAGGATGAATACTGTAGACAGGGTGAATACTGTAGACAGTATGAGAAGGGAGACAGGATGAATACTGTAGACAGGATGAATACTGTAGACAGGGTGAATACTGTAGACAGAGTGAATACTGTAGACGGGATGAATACTGTAGACGGGATGAATACTGTAGACAGGATGAATACTGTAGACAGAGTGAATACTGTAGACGGGATGAATACTGTAGACGGGATGAATACTGTAGACGGGATGAATACTGTAGACGGGATGAATACTGTAGACAGGATGAATACTGTAGACAGGGTGAATACTGTAGACAGGATGAATACTGTAGACAGGATGAATACTGTAGACAGGGTGAATACTGTAGACAGGGTGAATACTGTAGACAGGGTGAATACTGTAGACAGGGTGAATACTGTAGACAGGATGAATACTGTAGACAGGATGAGAAGGGAGACAGGGTGAATACTATAGACAGGGTGAATACTGTAGACAGGGTGAATACTGTAGACAGGGTGAATACTGTAGACAGGGTGAATACTGTAGACAGGGTGAATACTGTAGACAGGATGAGAAAGGAGACAGGGTGAATACTGTAGACAGGATGAGAAGGGAGACAGGGTGAATACTGTAGACAGGATGAGAAGGGAGACAGGGTGAATACTGTAGACAGGGTGAATACTGTAGACAGGATGAATACTGTAGACAGGGTGAATACTGTAGACAGGATGAATACTGGAGACAGGATGAATACTGTAGACAGGGTGAATACTGTAGACAGGGTGAATACTGTAGACAGGATGAATACTGTAGACAGGATGAATACTGTAGACAGGGTGAGAAGGGAGACAGGGTGAATACTATAGACAGGATGAATACTGTAGACAGGGTGAATACTGTAGACAGGGTGAATACTGTAGACAGGGTGAATACTATAGACAGGATGAATACTGTAGACAAGGTGAATACTGTAGTCAGGATGAGAAAGGAGACAGGGTGAATACTGTAGACAGGGTGAATAGTGTAGACAGGGTGAATACTGTAGACAGGGTGAATACTGTAGACAGGATGAATACTGTAGACAGGATGAATACTGTAGACAGGGTGAATACTGTAGACAGGGTGAATACTATAGACAGGGTGAATACTGTAGACAGGGTGAATACTGTAGACAGGGTGAATACTGTAGACAGGATGAATACTGAAGACAGGGTGAATACTGTAGACAGGGTGAATACTGTAGACATGGTGAATACTGTAGACAGGATGAATACTGAGACAGGGTGGAGACAGGTGAATACTGTAGACAGGGTGAATACTGTAGACAGGGTGAATACTGTAGACAGGGTGAATACTGTAGACAGGGTGAATACTGTAGACAGGATGAATACTGTAGACAGGATGAATACTGTAGACAGGGTGAATACTGTAGACAGGGTGAATACTGTAGACAGGGTGAATACTGTAGACAGGAGTAGACAGGGTGAATACTGTAGACAGGGTGAATACTGTAGACAGGGTGAATACTGTAGACAGGGTGAATACTGTAGACAGGATGAATACTGTAGACAGGGTGAATACTGGAGACAGGGTGAATACTGTAGACAGGATGAATACTGTAAACAGGATGAATACTGTAGACAGGGTGAATACTGTAGACAGGGTGAATACTGTAGACAGGGTGAATAGTAGACAGGGTGAATACTGTAGACAGGATGAATACTGTAGACAGGGTGAATACTGTAGACAGAATATGTTTCTCAGAATGGGTCCACAATAGACAGGATGAATAGGTGTAGACAGGGTGAATACTGTAGACAGGGTGAATACTGTAGACAGGATGAATACTGTAGACAGGGTGAATACTGTAGACAGGGTGAATACTGTAGACAGGATGAGACAGGGTGGTTAGACAGGGTGAATACTGTAGACAGGGTGAATACTGTAGACAGGATGAATACTGTAGACAGGTGAATACTGTAGACAGGGTGAATACTGTAGACAGGGTGAATACTGTCAGACAGGATGAATACTGTAGACAGGGTGAATACTGTAGACAGGGTGAATACTGTAGGATGAATACTGTAGGGTGAATACTGTAGACAGGATGAGAATACAATGGAGACAGGGTGAATACTGTAGACAGGTGAATACTGTAGACAGGGTGAATACTGTAGACAGGTGAATACTGTAGACAGGGTGAATACTGTAGACAGGATGACTGTAGACAGACATGAATACTGTAAGACAGGATGAATACTGTAGACAGGGTGAATACTGTAGACAGGGTGAATACTGTAGACAGGGTGAATACTGTAGACAGGATGAATACTGTAGACAGGGTGAATACTGTAGACAGGGTGAATACTGTAGACAGGGTCCACAATAAGGGAACATGAATACTGTAGACAGGGTGAATACTGTAGACAGGGTGAATACTGTAGACAGGGTGAATACTGGACAATAATACTGTAGACAGGGTGAATACTGTAGACAGGATGAATACTGTAGACAGGGTGAATACTGTAGACAGGGTGAATACTGTAGACAGGGTGAATACTGTAGACAGGGTGAATACTGTAGACAGGACAGGGTGAATACTGTAGACAGGGTGAATACTGAATATGTAGACAGGGTGAATACTGTAGACAGGGTGAATACTCAGACAGGGTGAATAATGTAGACAGGGTGAATACTGTAGACAGGGTGAATACTGTAGACAGGGTGAATACTGTAGACAGGGTGAATACTGTAGACAGGGTGAATACTGGGTAGACAGGGTGAATACTGTAGACAGGGTGAATACTGTAGACAGGGTGACAATGCTAGACAGGGGTGGTAGACAGGGTGAATACTGTAGACAGGGGAGAAGGGAGACAGGGTGAATACTGTAGACAGGGTGAATACTGGAGACAGGGTGAATACTGTAGACAGGGTGAATACTACTAGACAGGGTGAATACTGTAGACAGGATGAATACTGTAGACAGGGTGAATACTGTAGACAGGGTGAGAAGGGAGACAGGGTGAATACTGTAGACAGGATGAATACTGTAGACAGGGTGAATACTGTAGACAGGGTGAATACTGTAGACAGGGTTAATACTGTAGACAGGGTGAATACTGTAGACAGGGTGAATACTGTAGACAGGGTGAATACTGTAGACAGGATGAATACTACATCGTTATGTTCTCGGTAATGAGGTCCACAATGCTACATCGTTATGTTCTCAGTAATGAGGTCCACAATGCTACATCGTTATGTTCTCGGTAATGAGGTCCACAATGCTACATCGTTATGTTCTGTAATGAGGTCCACAATGTACATCGTTATGTTCTCAGTAAGAGGTCCACAATGCTACATCGTTATGTACCTCGGTAATGAGGTCAACAATACTACATCGTTATGTTCTGTAAAGGTCCACAATGCTACATCGTTATGTACCTCGGTAATGAGGTGTAATGAGGTCCACAATGCTACATCGTTATGTTCTCGGTAATGAGGTCCACAATGCTACATCGTTATGTTCTCAGTAATGAGGTCCACAATGCTACATCGTTATGTTCTCAGTAATGAGGTCCACAATGCTACATCGTTATGTTCTCAGTAATGAGGTCCACAATACTACATCGTTATGTTCTCAGTAATGAGGTCCACAATACTACATCGTTATGTATCTCAGTAATGAGGTCAACAATACTACATCGTTATGTACCTCGGTAATGAGGTCCACAATACTACATCGTTATGTACCTCGGTAATGAGGTCCACAATACTACATCGTTATGTACCTCGGTAATGAGGTCCACAATACTACATCGTTATGTACCTCGGTAATGAGGTCCACAATGCTACATCGTTATGTTCTCAGTAATGAGGTCCACAATACTACATCGTTATGTACCTCGGTAATGAGGTCCACAATGCTACATCGTTATGTTCTCAGTAATGAGGTCCACAATACTACATCGTTATGTTCTCAGTAATGAGGTCCACAATGCTACATCGTTATGTACCTTGGTAATGAGGTCAACAATACTACATCGTTATGTTCTCGGTAATGAGGTCCACAATGCTACATCGTTATGTTCTCGGTAATGAGGTCCACAATGCTACATCGTTATGTTCTCAGTAATGAGGTCCACAATGCTACATTGTTATGTTCTCGGTAATGAGGTCCACAATGCTACATCGTTATGTACCTCGGTAATGAGGTCCACAATACTACATCGTTATGTTCTCAGTAATGAGGTCCACAATACTACATCGTTATGTACCTCGGTAATGAGGTCAACAATACTACATCGTTATGTACCTCGGTAATGAGGTCCACAATACTACATCGTTATGTACCTCGGTAATGAGGTCCACAATACTACATCGTTATGTACCTCGGTAATGAGGTCCACAATACTACATCGTTATGTACCTCGGTAATGAGGTCCACAATGCTACATCGTTATGTTCTCAGTAATGAGGTCCACAATACTACATCGTTATGTACCTCGGTAATGAGGTCCACAATGCTACATCGTTATGTTCTCAGTAATGAGGTCCACAATGCTACATCGTTATGTTCTCGGTAATGAGGTCCACAATACTACATCGTTATGTTCTCAGTAATGAGGTCCACAATACTACATCGTTATGTTCTCAGTAATGAGGTCCACAATACTACATCGTTATGTTCTCGGTAATGAGGTCCACAATACTACATCGTTATGTTCTCAGTAATGAGGTCCACAATACTGCAGTACAGGCACTTCGCTGTGATGTTTAAAAATATACATATATATTTTACCTTTATTTAACTAGGCAAGTCAGTTATTTAAGAACACATTCTTATTTTCAACGACAGCCTAGGAAGAGTGGGTTAACTGCCTGTTCAGGGGCAGAAGGACAGATTTGTACCTTGTCAGCTCGGCGATTTGAACTTGCACCCTTTCGGTTACTAGTCCAGCACTCTAACCACTAGTCCACCCTGCCGCCCCTCCACTCTAACCACTAGTCCACCCTGCCGCCCCTCCACTCTAACCACTAGGCTACCCTGCCGCCCCACCACTCTAACCACTAGGCTACCCTGCCGCCCCGCCACTCTAACCACTAGGCTACCCTGCCGCCCCTCCACTCTAACCACTAGGCTACCCTGCCGCCCTCCACTCTAACCACTAGGCTACCCTGCCGCCCCTCCACTCTAACCACTAGGCTACCCTGCCGCCCCTCCACTCTAACCACTAGGCTACCCTGCCTCCCCACCACTCCTAACCACTAGGCTACCCTGCCGCCCCCCGCCACTCTAACCACTAGGCTACCCTGCCGCCCCTCCACTCTAACCACTAGGCTACCCTGCCGCCCCTCCACTCTAACCACTAGGCTACCCTGCCTGCACCCCTCCACTCTAACCACTAGGCTACCCTGCAGCCCCTCCACTCTAACCACTAGGCTGCCCTGCCCCCTGCCCCTCCACTCTAACCACTAGTCTACCCTGCCGTCCCCTCCACTCTAACCACTAGTCTATCCTGCCCCCCTCCACTCTAACCACTAGTCTACCCTGCTGCCCCTCCACTCTAACCACTAGTCTACCCCTGCCGCCCCTCCACTCTAACCACTAGGCTACCCTGCCGCCCCTCCACTCTAACCACTAGTCCACCCTGCCGCCCCTCCACTCTAACCACTAGGCTACCCTGCCGCCCCTCCACTCTAACCACTAGTCTACCCTGCCGCCCCTCCACTCTAACCACTAGTCTACCCTGCCGCCCCTCCACTCTAACCACTAGTCTACCCTGCCGCCCCTCCACTCTAACCACTAGTCTACCCTGCCCCCTCCACTCTAACCACTAGTATACCCTGCCCCCTCCACTCTAACCACTAGTCTACCCTGCCGCCCCTCCACTCTAACCACTAGTCCACCCTGCCGCCCCTCCACTCTAACCACTAGTCTACCCTGCCCCTCCACTCTAACCACTAGTCTACCCTGCCGCCCCTCCACTCTAACCACTAGTCTACCCTGCCCCTCCACTCTAACCACTAGTCTACCCTGCCCCTCCACTCTAACCACTAGTCTACCCTGCCGCCCCTCCACTCTAACCACTAGTCTACCCTGCCCTTCCACTCTAACCACTAGGCTATCCTGCCGCCCCTCCACTCTAACCACTAGTCCACCCTGCCGCCCCTCCACTCTAACCACTAGTCCACCCTGCCGCCCCTCCACTCTAACCACTAGTCTACCCTGCCCCTCCACTCTAACCACTAGTCTACCCTGCCGCCCCTCCACTCTAACCACTAGTCTACCCTGCCGCCCCGGTTGTCCCCATTGTCCTCCGCCACATAAGCCTTTTATAAATGGACCAGACTTGATTTATGCTTGAGGAGAAGCACATGTATTGACTGATAATAATGTGGGTTTTAGAGATGTCTTCTTGATTGTCGCTGGTCACCTGTAAATGTTGAGAACCGTTTGTTAATTAATAAGAGTTTGAGTAGGGACCACCGGTTTGGTGCCAAAACCTTTTGTTTTTTTCTTCTCCCGATTTAATATATATAATATTTAAATCATGAAGGTAGATGATCAGACATGTGTTTGATGACCTTCTATTCCGTTATTGAAGAGGGTTCTGTTCATTTCCTCTTCAGATAAATGGGGGAGTGTTCGAGCGTGCAGTTCAGAGGGGGCTGGTTAAAATGCGGAAGACATATTTCGGTTGAATGCATTCAGTTGTGCAACAGGCAACAGCCCCCTTTCCCTTCCTTAATTAATGGTAGTATGCTAGTAGCCAACCCGGGGGACGTACATGTTTACATCCCAGATGGTGTCTATGTCCTTATCCCGGAGCAGATGGTGTCTATGTCCTTATCCCGGAGCAGATGGTGTCTACGTTTTAATCCCGGAGGAGAGACATGTTTACATCCCAGATGGTGTCTTTGTTTTTATCACGGAGGAGAGACATGTTTACATCCCAGATGGTGTCTTTGTTTTTATCACGGAGGAGAGACATGTTTACATCCCAGATGGTGTCTTTGTTTTTATCACGGAGGAGAGACATGTTTACATCCCAGATGGTGTCTTTGTTTTAATCCCGGAGGAGAGACATGTTTACATCCCAGATGGTGTCTTTGTTTTTATCACGGAGGAGAGACATGTTTACATCCCAGATGGTGTCTTTGTTTTTATCCCGGAGCAGATGGTGTCTTTGTTTTTATCCCGGAGCAGATGGTGTCTTTGTTTTTATCCCGGAGGAGAGACATGTTTATATCCCCGATGGTGTCTTTGTTTTTATCCCGGAGCAGATGGTGTCTTTGTTTTTATCCCGGAGCAGATGGTGTCTTTGTTTTTATCCCGGAGGAGAGACATGTTTATATCCCCAATGGTGTCTTTGTTTTTATCCCAGAGGAGAGACATGTTTATATCCCCAATGGTGTCTTTGTTTTTATCCCGGAGGAGAGACATCTTTATATCCCCAATGGTGTCTTTGTTTTTATCCCGGAGCAGATGGTGTCTTTGTTTTTATCCCGGAGGAGAGACATGTTTATATCCCCAATGGTGTCTTTGTTTTTATACCGGAGGAGAGACATGTTTATATCCCCAATGGTGTCTTTGTTTTTATCCCGGAGCAGATGGTGGCTATGTCCTTATCCCGGAGCAGATGGTGTCTGTGTTTTTATCCCGGAGGAGAGACATGTTTATATCTCAGAAGGTGTCTATGCTCTAAAGCACATATGTCAGAGTCAAGGCCCGCGGGCCACATCCGGCCCGCGAGAAGGTTTTTTACGGCCCCTGGGATGATCTTGATTTATTATTAGAACCGGCCCGCAGACCGCAGCAAGCCGGCAGCCCGCAGATCTTTTACACGCACCAATACTACATTTCCCACAATGCAACGGTGACGCACCGAGCAGTAGGCTGCTTCATTTCAATATTTATTGGCACAGCAGTCGTCAGCATCACAGTAAAATTAAAGTTCAAGGCATTTCTGACGGAGTTAGAAACGGAGCATGGTGATTTGCCTTATCACACAGAGGTGCGATGGCTAAGCCAGGGAAAGGTGCTTCAAAGATGTTTCGAAGCTTCGTGAGGAGATTTGTCTGTTCTTGGACAGCAAAGGGAAAGACACAACACAACTCCGAGACGAAATGTTTCTGTGTGAAATGGCTTTTCTGTGTGACATTACGAGTCATCTGAATGCAATGAACTTGCAGCTGCAGGGTCGGGATCATGTCATCTCTGATATGTACAGTACAGTGAAGGCATTTAAAACCAAACTGACTCTGTGGGAGACGCAGATGCGGAAAGAAAATTTGAGCCACTTTCCCAGCTGCCAGACCATGAAAGAGAAGCTCTCTACCAGTGCGTTCCCGAGCGCACAGTTGGGCTGATAAAATAGGTATGCTTGCCGCTGACTTTCGACGCCGATTTGCTGACTTTGAAGCACAAAAAGCAGGTTGGAACTGCTCGGTAACCCATTTGCTGTTGACGTGGAAAGCTCACCACCAAACCTCCAAATGGAGTTGATTGACCTCCAATGCAATGATGCACTGAGGGCAAAATATGCGGCAGTGGGTGCTGCGGAGTTCGCCCGTTTCCTCCCCGACACAATGCCCCAGCTGCGCATCCAGGCTGCTCAAACGTTGTCTATGTTTGGCAGCACATACCTGTGTGAACAACTTTTTCTTTGATGAACCTGAACAAAACATCACACAGAAGTCGACTTACTGCTGAACACCTCCACTCAATTCTGAGGATTTCCTCAGCTCAGAGCTTACCCCGAACATTGATGAACTTGTGGAAAAGATGGGACACCACCAAGTATCACCCTCAACCTCAAACAAGTGAACATTACTGTGCAATCACATATTTAGAGTTTTTACTCAGTTCAAGTTTAAAAGTTAAAGTTTAATATTTGTTTTCACTGCATGTTACTTCTCCTTAAACAAAGTGTTGTTTTTGATTAATAGATTTTTGCACTTTATTTTATTGTATTTCAATCCAATTATATTTTAAAATATTTCAGTTGAGTGGATGATAGAAAATTGCTATTATTGTTTTTTTCTTTGAAGTAAATTTAGCCCACTTTTGCTAAAATAGAAAATATAGGCTACTGATGGTGCCTTGAATACCGGTTTCTTTCATTTAATGTTCATGTTATGGGGATTTTTATATAAAGGAAATTTGTCTTTTGTGTCTGTTGAAAATTAAAGATTACTGACAGAGCCATAAGAAAAATATTGCTTTATTTATCTGATCATATTGGAATATATTTGTTAGGTTTTCAGTAGGTTCAATTAGGTTCACTAGACTATATGCGTCATTTAAAAATTTTTCAATGAACATTCGAACAGTCCGGCCCTCGGCTTGTAGCTAAATTTTTTATTTGGCCCTCCGTCCATTTGACTTTGACACCCCTGCTCTAAAGCATGGGTTTAATGGTTTCAACACAGTTACATGTGTGTTGGTAGATAGGTGTATTATCTGAATGTACAGTATTTCATGTGTGAGGGTTTCCCATTGGTTAATTGCCCTCAGTCCCTCACTGTAGAACCCTACCGCTGGGTCAACCTCAGACCCTCACTGTGGAACCCTACCGCTGAGCCAACCTCAGTCCCTCACTGTAGAACCCTACTGCTGAGCCAACCTCAGACCCTCATTGTAGAACCCTACCGCTGGGCTATATATATATATATATATGGGTTTTGAGGTTTTGGAGAATAAGTAAGGAAGAGGGCCTTCGAAAAAAGAAGAACTTTCAGAATATATTTCTTGTTGCGAAAAGAGTCCCAAATCTTTAAGGATGGTTTGGCCTGGTTTTGTAGCTGGATTTGTGGTATGATCAAAGCGTGTCACAAAAGTAACATTCTAGAAGAAAAAGAAACGCACACCTATTAAGACGAGGTGCTGGCTAGCGGAGTAGAAAACTTGAAAATAAAAGAGAGCTGCACACTAGGAGCTCAGATGCAAAAATGTAATTACCAACGTTTTTCGACAGCCAAACTGTCTTCATCAGGGTATAATATTTATACATCAGTATATATATATACAGTGGGGCAAAAAAGTATTTAGTCAGCCACCAATTGTGCAAGTTCTCCCACTTAACAAGATAAGAGAGGCCTGTAATTTTCATCATAGGTTCACTTCAACTATGACAGACAAAATGAGAAGAAAAATCCAGAAAATCACATTGTAGGATTTTTAATGAATTTATTTGCAAATTATGGTGGAAAATAAGTATTGGTGGCTGACTAAATACTTTTTTGCCCCACTGTACATTAATAACATATATACCCTGATGAAGACAGCCTAGGTGTCGAAACATTGGTAATTTCATTTTTTGCATCTGAGCTTCTTGTCAGGATTTGGCCAGGGTTGTTCCGTGTTTTTGTCAGTAGATGTCCCCATTGTGCTTTTTGTCCCTGTGTTTTTCCCTTGATCCCCATTATTGTTTGCACCTGTGTCTCGTTTACCCTGATTGTATTTAAACCCTTTGTTTCCCTCAGTTCTGTGCTCTGTGTTTGTATGTTGGCACCCTGCCTAGTGTTCTGTGTGCTCTTGTCGATTCCGGGTGAAGTTCTTGTAGTATTCTGTTTTTTGTTTTTGTTTAGTTTTAGTGAGTTTCTTTTTAGTTTTTTTTGTGTTTTACCTACCACCTTTTGGATTTGCCATTTTTTATTTTAGGATTTTTTCTTTATTAAATACACCGTCTTAAGTACTGCTGTGTCTGCCTCATCTTCTGGGTTCTGCTGTCTATTCGTGGCTCAGTTGGTTAAGTGACTGTTTCTCACTCCGGAGACCCAGGTTGAAACCGGGTCCTGACAGAAACACAGAGCCAAAAATGAACCCAGAGGCAGCCAGTTCCCAGGACCTTTTTGCCACGCTGTCCCACCACCAGGAGACTGTCCAACGCCACGAAGCCGCCCTGGTTCAGCAAGAGGCCTTAATGGCTAGACATTCTCATCTTCTGTCGGAGATGCTGACTTCCATTAAGCAAGTATCTGATCGACTTACCCCGGCAACAGTTCCCGTCCCAGTACCTCAAGTTCACGTACCCATGGCAGTTAACCCCCTGGCTGAACCTCGTCTTCCACCTCCCCAACGGTTCTCAGGTGATCCAAGTGCTTGTAAAGGGTTTCTCACTCAATGTTCTCTCTCCTTTGAGCTGCAACCCTCGTCATTTCCCACCGACCGGTCTAAGATCGCATATATCATCACCCTGCTGTCGGAAAAAGCCCTGGCCTGGGCTACTGCTGTGTGGGATGCCCATAGTTCCTGCTGTGCCAGCTACTCTGCCTTTGCTGAGGAATTCAAACGAGTGTTTCAAGGCCCAAGCAGTGGTTCTGACTCAGCCAAACAGCTCCTGACTCTCCATCAAGGTTGGCGCAGCGTGACGGACTATGCCATCCAGTTCCGCACGGTGGCAGCAGCGAGTGGCTGGAACAACGAGGCGCTCACGGTGTGCTTTCTGAAAGGCCTTTCCGACACTATCCAAGATGAACTGGCCACTCGGGAACCACCGGACAATCTCGAGTCCCTGATCAAGTTGGCCTCACGCATTGACCAGCGTCTGAGAGAGAGAGAACTCAACCGTAGACCTCTAGCCCCTATCAGTCCCAGCTCCGAGTCCCCACCTTTATCATCACTGGCTCCACCGGAACCCATGCAGATTGGACGCATCTCCCAGGCTGAGAGAGACCGCCGGATGAGGAGCGACGCTGTCTATATTGCGGCAAACCGGGCCATTTCCGTTCCACGTGTCCCGGGCTCCAGGAAACGCTCTGTCCCGTACAGACCGGGGGGAACTGTAACGGGAAACATAACCTCCTCCCATCCGTCCAACTCCCGTCTGCTCATTCCAGTCACCCTCTCCTGGGACAACCACAAGCTTCACCTTCAAGCCTTGGTAGACTCTGGAGCCGCAGGTAACTTCATGGATGGTGTCTGGGCGAAGAAGAATGGCGTTCCCTCTGAACCTCTAAGTGACCCCATGAGGGTTACTACATTGGATGGAAGCCCTTTGGGATCTGGACTTGTCACTCATGTCACTACCTCCTTGAGACTTTCAGTTTCACAACACCAGGAATTGATGAACTTTCATTTGATCTCCTGTTCCGAGTTCCCTCTCGTCCTTGGATACCCCTGGCTTCACAGCCATAACCCTCACATCGACTGGTCTGTGGGCACTATCAAGCAGTGGGGTCCTACGTGCCAAGCTACTTGTATTTTCCAGAATTCCCGAGTTCTACTCCGAGTCTTTAGAATCCATCGATCTGACCCGAGTTCCCGAGTGTTACCATGACCTCAAACTGGTGTTTAGCAAACAGAGGGCCACCATGCTACCACCCCATAGATCTTACGATTGCCCCATCGACCTGTTTCCGGGCACTTGCCCCCCAGGGGTCGGATCTTTTCCCTATCTCCACCCGAACGAGCTGCTATGGATACCTATATCAAGGACTCTCTGGAAGCAGGCCTCATGCGTCCATCCACCTCCCCGGCGGGAGCAGGGTTTTTCTTTGTGGCCAAGAAAGACGGTGGGTTACGTCCTTGCATCGACTACCGGGGACTCAATGACATAACCGTCCGTAACCGTTACCCGCTACCCCTTATGGCCACAGCCTTCGAGCTGCTCCAGGAAGCAGTTGTTTTCACTAAGCTTGACCTGCGGAACGCATACCATCTTGTGCGGATCAGACCTGGTGACGAGTGGAAGACCGCTTTCAACACGCCTACTGGTCACTATGAATACTTGGTGATGCCCTTCGGCCTGACCAACGCCCCAGCGGTGTTCCAGCGCTCATAAACGATGTGCTTAGGGATATGCTTAACATATTTGTGTTCGTTTACTTGGATGACATCCTCATCTTTTCGAGCTCCCTTCAAGAACACACTAAGCATGTCAGACAAGTACTCAAACGCCTCCTGGACAGCCATCTGTACGTTAAGCCGGAAAAATGTGAATTCCATTCATCCAGTACAATTCCTGGGATTTGTAGTGGAACCCGGTCGAATCCAAATGGACCCTAGGAAGGTAGGGGCGGTAGCGGATTGGCCCACCCCCAAATCCGTTAAGGATGTTCAGCGTTTCCTGGGCTTCACAAACTTTTACCGCAAGTTCATCAAGAACTTCAGTTTGGTGGCAGCTCCTCTCTCAGCTTTAACCAAAGGTGGCAATGCAAGGTTTTCTTGGGGAAGAGAAGCTGAGACGGCCTTCCAAGGACTCAAGCAGCGCATCCTCTCTGCTCCCATCCTGATACTACCGACTACGGATGAACCATTTGTGGTGGAGGTAGACGCATCAGAGGTTGGTGTTGGAGCTGTCCTGTCTCAGAGGGGTGAAGACAAGAAGCTTCATCCGTGCGCTTTCTTCTCACACCGGCTTACCCCGACTGAGAGGAACTACGATGTGGGGGATCGTGAACTCCTAGCGGTTAAGATGGCATTGAAGGAATGGAGACACTGGCTCGAGGGGGCTTCTCACCCGTTTCAAGTGCTTACGGACCACAAGAATCTGGAGTATATCCAGCAGGCGAAGCGATTGAACTCTAGACAAGCTAGATGGTCTCTTTTCTTCAATCGATTCCAGTTTATCCTCACCTATCGGCCCGGGTCGAAGAATCTCAAACCGGATGCCCTGTCCCGAGTCTACGCTCCTGCCATTCGAGATGACACGGACATGCCTGTCCTTCCTGCTGCTAAGATTGTGGCTCCGATCTCGTGGCAAGTTGAGGATACCGTGAGACGTGCTCAAGCTAGCGAACCGGACCCTAAAGGAGGTCCTGCCAATCGGTTGTTTGTCCCCAAGGCAGTGAGGACTCAGGTCCTTCTGTGGGGGCACTCCTCTCGCCTCACCTGTCATCCGGGCGTAGGTCGCACCTTGGAGTTCATCCAGCGTAAGTTCTGGTGGCCTACCATAAGAGAAGACGTTGCCACTTTCGTCAATGCCTGCCCCGTGTGCTGCCAGGGCAAATCTTCTCACCTCCGCCCTCAAGGACTCCTTCACCCTTTACCTGTTCCCCACAGACCCTGGTCCCATATATCATTGGACTTTATTACTGGACTTCCTCCATCCCATGGCAATACTACTATCCTAGTCATAATCGACAGGTTTTCAAAGGCGGCCAGGTTCGTCCCTCTGACTAAGTTACCTTCTGCCAAGGAAACGGCTGAGTTGGTAATTAATCATGTGTTCCGAGTCTTCGGCATTCCTCAAGATGTGGTTTCTGACAGAGGTCCCCAGTTCGCCTCAAGGTTTTGGAAGGCCTTCTGCCAACTCATGGGGGCTTCTGCCAGTCTATCTTCAGGGTACCATCCGGAGTCCAACGGCCAAACAGAGAGGATGAATCAAGAGCTGGAAACCACCCTCCGATGTATGACTCGTGACAACCCGTCCACATGGTCATCCTTTATTGTTTGGGCCGAATACGCGCACAACACCTTGCGCTCCTCCTCCACTGGTATGTCCCGCACGAGTGTCAGTTTGGCTATGCTCCTCCATTGTTCCCGGACCAGGAGGCAGAAGTCAGAGTGCCTTCAGCCTTGAGATTCGTCAGACGCTGTCGGCTTATGTGGAGGAAGACCCGTCTTAATCTGATGCGTTCCTCACAGAGGTATCAACAACAAGCCAACAGACGTCGCCGTCCCGGGCCTACCCTGCGCCCCGGCCAGAGAGTCTGGCTCTCCACAAGAGACTTACCTCTACGGGTGGAGTCTCGCAAGCTGTCCCAAAATACATCGGTCCCTTCAAGGTTGCCAGGAGAGTTAACCCAGTTTCTTATCGCCTACACTTACCCAGATCCCTTAAGATTAATCCCACATTTCATGTGTCTTTGTTAAAACCTGTTGTTTTTCTCCCCTTGTCCCGGCAGACAGACCTCCCCTCCGCCTCGTGTCATTGGAGGCCAGCCGGCTTATACCGTCCACCGGATACTGGATTCCCGCCGGGTGCAGCGGTCCTGGCAGTATCTGGTGGACTGGGAAGGCTACGGTCCTGAGGAGCGCTCCTGGGTTCCTGCCAAAGACATCCTGGACCCTGACCTCATTCGTCAGTTCAGGGTCCTCCACCCTGAGAGAGCTGGTAGGAACGTCAGGAGCCGTTCCTAGGGGGGATTCTGTCAGGATTTGGCCAGGGTTGTTCCGTGTTTTTGTCAGTAGATGTCCCCATTGTGCTTTTTGTCCCTGTGTTTTCCCTTGATCCCCATTATTGTTTGCACCTGTGTCTCGTTTCCCCTGATTGTATTTAAACCCTTTGTTTCCCTCAGTTCTGTGCTCTGTGTTTGTATGTTGGCACCCTGCCCTAGTGTTCTGTGTGCTCTTGTCGATTCCGGGTGAAGTTCTTGTAGTATTCTGTTTTTGTTTTTGTTTAGTTTTAGTGAGTTTCTTTTTAGGTTTTTTTTGTGTTTTACCTACCACCTTTTGGATTTGCCATTTTTTATTTTAGGATTTTTTCTTTATTAAATACACCGTCTTAAGTACTGCTGTGTCTGCCTCATCTTCTGGGTTCTGCTGTCTATTCGTGGCTCAGTTGGTTAAGTGACTGTTTCTCACTCTGGAGACCCAGGTTCGAAACCGGGTCCTGACACTTCTACAGTGTGTGGCTCTCTTTTATTTTCACGACAGTAACATTGACAGGGTTGTGTTGATATTATGGCCAATTTCACTGCCGGACCACGAATCCTGATACAATCCACTGGTCAACTACACACAGTTAACGCACATAATCACAGATAACCTGCTCTGTTCCAGAAACATAAGAAAGAGAGAGAGAGACAGAGAGAGAGAGAGAGAGACAGAGAGAGAGACAGAGAGAGAGACAGAGAGAGAGACAGAGAAAGAGAGAGAGAGAGAGAGACAGAGAGAGAGAGAGAGAGAGAGAGACAGAGAGACAGAGAAAGAGAGAGACAAGAGAGAGACAGAGAGAGAGAGAGAGAGAGAGAGACAGAGAGAGACAGAGAGACATAGAGAGATAGAGAGAGAGACAGAGAGAGACAGAGAGACAGAGAGAGAGAGAGACAGAGAGACATAGAGAGAGAGACAGAGACAGAGAGAGAGAGAGAGAGAGAGAGAGACAGAGAGAGAGAGAGACAGAGAAAGAGAGAGAGACAGAGAGAGAGACAGAGAGAGAGAGAGAGAGAGAGAGAGAGAGAGAGAGAGAGACAGAGAGACAGAGAGACAGAGAAAAAGAGAGACAGAGAGAGAGAGACAGAGAGAGAGAGAGAGACAGAGAGAGAGAGACACAGAGAGACAGAGAAAGAGAGAGAGAGACACAGAGAGAGAGAGAGAGACACAGAGAGACAGAGAAAGAGAGACAGAGAGAGAGAGAGAGAGAGTTTGAGTTTTAAATACTCTTTATTGGGTCTGGGGGCCCACCACACAATAAATACTCATACAAAACCACAGTTACACATCAATTAAAAACACAACTCCAATTCCTCCTCCACAGTAACTACACACAACAGCCTCTGAATGCCCCATATACTCAAAAACAGATCGATGTTGTTGACAAGTTTATAATAGGAAAACTCAACCCTTAGTCTCGCTGCCAACATTCCCTCCAGCATTCCCACCACATCCACAGACCCCTGTCCCCGAATACTATTCTTTCGGGTCTTCCATATCGCTAATTTTGCTGCCCCTAACACAAAATTAAGCAACACAACTACACCCTTTTGACTGAACCTGTTCTTTGGCCCAAATATATACAGTTGGGAAGAAAAAACCTCTCCCAACGTTGAGAACCAATCAGTGATCAGGTCAATCATCCCAACCAACCTGGGACACAGTAAAAACAGATGTGCCAGAGATTCAGACTCGGCACAGAATGGACACCCCTCCCCAACAGTAGGATCCAGGTGTACCAGATGCATGTTGGTGGCTATAGCTCCATGTATTATCCTCCATTGGAGGTCATCTGTCCTCTTATCAATAGGCAGTTTATATAATGATCGCCAACAGCCTTTTGGAGAGGCACCTGGACCAAGCACATCCGCCCACCTCGTCGATTTTACCCCTTCCAGGGAAGAGGCATGGGACACCTTTACACATGTTCTGTATATGGCCTTCTTTCCCACCTCCTTGAACTCCCCCAGCCCGGGTATCGAAGGAAAGCAGCATCCCCACGTCCTCTTCAAATGCCCCCATCGCAGCACTAACAATCAGTGCAGGAACACATAATCCAGACCCTCCTCCCACCGATCAGAATTGGAAGTGTCAGTCACATACTGCAGATGAAGCTCTGGCAAGGATTCACAGACCTCATCGATTGACCTTCCTCAGTAGGTGAGATGATCGGATCCCTGCTCTTTCTCCCAGCTCCTCCAACGATCTGCTCCTACTCCGCATCAGATGGCCCAGCTTGGTACACCCCACGCCTAACAGGCATGAACGTAGGCTAGCTGAACCCAAAACACGGGACTGGATGGCAGTGTTATGAAAAAGAGGCTCTTCAAAAAGCCACATCCCTGGTGGCCGCCTTCACGGGACTTGACAAAGACTCTCCAAGCCTGCATAACGGACTCATAAAATGGAGTCAGGCCAGTCAAATCACCCCCCTCCAGTTTTAAGAGGAAAAGATGCCTGTCTAAGCCCAAACAACCCGCTCTCCTCATCAATATGTAGTCTGTTTCAACCCAGCTCGAACAGTCTCTGTACAACAATCTCTGGGCAGCTTGGAGCCGGAAAGCCGTGATCCTAGAGGAAATGTCCACCAGCCCTTGCCCACCCTCGTGCAGTGGCAGGTACAGGGCTGCAGCTTTAATCCAGTGTTGTCCAGACCAGAAGAAATTGACAAGGGTCCTCTGAAGCTCTTGTATCAGACCCTTTGGTGGCTGTAAAATCATTAGTCTGTGCCACAAGGTAGAAGCAGCAAGATTATTAGCTACCAGGACCCGTCCCCTATAAGACAGCTGGGGCAACACCCATTTCCACCTTGACAGTCTAGCACACTTTCTCCACTACACCATCCCAGTTCTTTTCTGAAAGACATCGGAGCCTAGAAAAACCCCCAAAGTCTTCATCCTTCTCTGCCCCACTGAAGCCCCCTGGTAACCGTGGAGTGGACCCCATCTGAAGCTGACCTGCCCACAGAGCTTCACTCTTTCCCCAATTGACTCTAGCTGAGGAGGCCCCCTCATACACCTTTAAAGTGTTTGAGAGAACCTTAACATCCTCACCCCCTGTAATAAAAACTATCACGTCATCTGCATACGCAGACAGTGCTATCGTGGGACCCTTCATTACACCTGGCACAGAGAAACCAGTAAGCTTCGCTCTTAAAAAACAAAGCATTGGTTCAATCGCCAGACTATATAACTGCCCTGAAATTGGACATCCCTGCCTGATGCCCCTTTGGACAGGGATGGGGCAACTTAAACCACCACCCACCTTCACCATACACGAGGCTCCAGCATACAGTAAATTCACCCAAGACAGAAAAACATCCCCAAACCCAAAGGCTTTCATTGTTTTAAACAAGTACTGATGGTCCACACGATCAAAAGCCTTCTCCTGATCCAACGAAAGTAAACCCACATTTACATCAGGCAGTTTACAAATGTCTAAAACATCTCTTATCATAAACAAGTTGTCAACAATAGAGCGATCAGGTACACAGTAGGACTGGTCCTTGTGGATCAACACTCCCAGATACTCTTTCAACCTATTTGAGAGACATTTCGAAACAATTTTGTATTCTGCGCACAGCAAAGCAACAGGTCTCCAATTTTTATGAGAGCCAAATCCCCTTTTTTGGCAACAGTGAAAGCACCGCACGTTGACAGGATACAGGAAGAGAACCCTCATGAAAAGATTCACACAGCACTTCATAAAAATCCTCCCCAATAGACCCCCAAAAGTGCTTATAAAACTCAGATGGTAAACCATCGATGCCAGGGGCTCGGCCTGTTGAGAGCTGCATAACTGCTGTGGACAGCTCCTGCAATGTAATGTCAGAGTCCAAAGCAACTCTCTGCTCAGGTCCCATTGAGGAAGACCATGTAACAACTGTTCAGTACACAGAGAGTCACAATCCTCCGCCTTATAAAGAGACGAGTAGAAATCCACGGCATGTTGACGCATTTCAATATCATTCGTGGTCACCTTCCCATCAGGGAGACGAAGGCAGACCATCTGTTTTCTTTGAAACGTCGACTGTCCCAGGTTAAAAAAAAAGCACTAGGAGCATCCATATCCTTAAGGGAAGCGAAACGAGACCTAATCAAGGCACCCTTCACTCTTTCATGCAGAAACCACCTCAGTTCATGTCTCTTGTCCTGTAAATTCATGACTAGTCCAGGGTCGTTCTGAGTGAGCAGCTTCAATTCAATAGACTTGATGTCCTGTTCAAGGCCCTTGATAGTCTCTTTAACTTCAATTTGAGACAGAGCAGTATACTGTTGACAAAATACTCGTATTTGGGCCTTCCCAACCTCCCACCATTGTCTCAAGGACTCAACATTCCCTTTATAACCCTCCATTTTTCCCAAAACAACAAAAACCTGTCACAAAACATGACATCATGTAATAATTTAACATTAAAATACCAGTAAGGCGATGACCTTCGTGGACAGGACAAGTGAATATCAACAGTAACAATATGATGATCAGAGAAACCCACAGGAGTAATGGCACACTTTCCAACCCTACTACAGTAGTGATCAGATACATACAACCTGTCTAACCTTGCTGCACTGACACAACCTTCATTAATTTTTAGCCATGTGTACTGCCTAACTTTTGCATTTCTAACTCTCCACACATCAGAAAGCTCAAACTCATGTAATAGGCCAGACAGGCAAGTGGCTGACCGCAGGTGAGGTTCTTCAGCGGTGCGATCAACAGTAAAATCCACTGTACAATTCCAGTCACCCCCTAAAACCATACACCCCTCTTGGTCACACTGTCTTAAGGTTTCCTTTATTTGATCAAAAACAGCAATACGCTCTGTACCCTCATTAGGAGCATAAACATTCAAAAAAACAAACAAAAATCCCATAACATCCACCTTGACCAATAAAACCGACCCTTGACAATCTCTGTTGTAGATACCACAGTCACCCCTAAGCCTGAGGAAAACAAGATTGCCACCCCAGCACTGAAATTAGTACCATGACTGAGTACATGTTGCCCCTCCCACCATATACCCCAGTCAACCTCATTTTCCTCATCACTATGTGTCTCCTGTAGGAAAACTACATTAAGTCTTTTCTGTTTTATTACTTCTAATACCCAAGCCCTCTTATTCCTGTCCCTTCCCCCATTAATATTAAGAGAACCTACCCTTAGTACTTCCATATAGAAAAGAGAAAAGAAAAGCAGAAGAAACCATAGAGAAACCAATGAGAAAAAAGACACCCTAAGAAGCATGATCATCATCATTATTTTTTTCTTCTCTTAACCTGACTACGTTTCCCACCACCTTTTGCTGCAGCAACAGCAGTAACAAATTTCCTCAAGCGAAACCGCTTCTTCTCACTCAGCTGGTCTAACCCCACCGTCTTCTGTAACATCACAGCTGACCTCACAAACTTATCAACATCAAAATAATCTGCCAATTTGACAGATTTCCCAAAAGTCTGATCCAGAAACTCATTTACCTCCTCTAGATCATAAACTGAGTCATCACCAGCAGCTGTCATATCTGAAGAGATCTCCATATCATTCTCCTGATCCTCAGCTGAGACCACAGACAACTGACTCCCTCTACCACATCCCTTTCAACACTCCCCCACTTGCACCTCATCACTCATACCAAGCATCTCCTCCACTACCTGGGAGACTAGCCCCACCTGAACATCACTACTCGTAGTGGGCATCTCCTCCACTAACTGGGAGCCTAGCTCCACATGAACCCCAGCACTCATAGTGGGCATCTCCTCCACTAACTGGGAGCCTAGCTCCACATGAACCCCAGCACTCATAGTGGGCATCTCCTCCACTAACTGGGAGCCTAGCTCCACATGAACCCCAGCACTCATAGTGGGCATCTCCTCCACTACCTGGGAGCCTAGCTCCACATGAACCCCAGCACTCGTAGTAGGGATCTCCTCCACTCCCTGGGAGCCTAGCTCCACATGAACCCCAGCACTCGTAGTAGGGATCTCCTCCACTCCCTGGGAGCCTAGCTCCACATGAACCACCTCCTTTACCCCAGCACTCATACTGGGCACCAGCTCACCAGTCTGAGGAACTGGCTCTTCAGATACATCCTTACCTTCTACAACAATACTTTTCTGTAACATAACATTTCCTTCTAATACAAGTTGCAATCCCGTGCCCTCAACACGGATAACTTGTTCCTCAGCAACAGGTGCTTGTGGCTGCTCTACCGCTGTCGGCTCACCTCTCCCTACATCAGCGGGCTCAGGCGTTACGATGACCACCTGTGCCCCTCCCTCTGCCTTCTCCCTTTTCGGGCAAGCATGTCGCTTATGACCAACATCCCCACACTCAAAACACCGTTGACTACCCGTACTAGCATAAACCATATACATTCTATTGTCATACTTGATTTTAAACGATAACTCTAAAGTCTGCTCCGGTGAGTCCAAAAACATAAACACCTGTCGCCGAAATGACATTACCTGTTTCAACGCCGGGTGTTTGCAGCCCAACGGGACAACCTTAATTGAACTGGCGAACTTCCCAAAGCGCAATAACTCGCGCTCCAATAGCTCATTTGGAATAAACGGTGGTACATTTGAAATCGTTACCCTTGTTGACGGAGAAAAAGCGGCGTAACTTGAATAAACATTCCTTTAAGAAGTACGCCATGCTCAACCATACGATCAACCAGACACTCTTCTTTAAGAAATACCACCACAGCTTTATTCATCCGGGATGCATAAGCAATATTCTCGTATCCTACCTTCTCTCCTACGGCGACCAGAAATTCCTCCACCGTGACAGCAGCTTCAGTAACACACCTAAAGCCGTGCCGAAGTGACAGGGACGGCATCCCCAATCGGGCTGCCATCCCCGCCAAAATCAGGGTAATTTCGATACGAAAAACAAAATACTTAATTCTACCACAAAAAAATAATAACCTTAATCATGCACAGAAGAAAACCAAATAAATGCCACCAAGAAATAAACCGAAAGAAAGTTGTGAATATCTAACTCTCCACAACACACGCACTCCTTCACTCAAACAATTCCCAGCATGCACCAATCACTCCCAGCATGCAGAGAGAGAGAGAGAGAGAGACAGAGAGAGAGAGAGACAGAGAGAGAGACAGAGAGAGAGACAGAGACAGAGAGAGAGAGAGAGACAGAGAGAGAGAGAGACAGAGAGAGAGACAGAGACAGAGAGAGAGAGATACTCAGACCTAAGAGAATATTTCTTTCCCAAAAATTTTATTCAATTACAAAGAATTTGAAACTATAAAAAAAAAATCTAATGTTCATTGGGTGAAAAGACAAAATGTGCAGTTTTGGCACAAATATGTGTCCTCCTGCCACAACCTGAGGGACAGCCAGTGAAAAGTGCAATGTAATGTCGATAATATTTCCCATCTTGTTTCGTCTTAAATACCATGTCATGTGTCTTCTCAGTCATGTTGACACTGGTCGACTACCAGGTCATGTGTCTTCTCAGTCATGTTGACACTGGTCTACTACCAGGTCACGTGTCTTCTCAGTCATGTTGACACTGGTCTACATTTACATTACATTTAAGTCATTTAGCAGACGCTCTTATCCAGAGCGACTTACAAATTGGTGAATTCACCTTCTGACATCCAGTGGAACAGCCACTTTACAATAGTGCATCTAAATCATTAAGGGGAGGGGGTGAGAAGGATTACTTATCCTATCCTAGGTATTCCTTGAAGAGGTGGGGTTTCAGGTGTCTCCGGAAGGTGGTGATTGACTCCGCTATCCTGGGTCGTGAGGGAGTTTGTTCCACCATTGGGGGCCAGAGCAGCGAACAGTTTTGACTGGGCTGAGCGGGAACTGTACTTCCTCAGTGGTAGGGAGGCGAGCAGGCCAGAGGTGGATGAACGCAGTGCCCTTGTTTGGGTGTAGGGCCTGATCAGAGCCTGGAGGTACTGCGGTGCCGTTCCCCTCACAGCTCCGTAGGCAAGCACCATGGTCTTGTAGCGGATGCGAGCTTCAACTGGAAGCCAGTGGAGAGAGCGGAGGAGCGGGGTGACGTGAGAGAACTTGGGAAGGTTGAACACCAGACGGGCTGCGGCGTTCTGGATGAGTTGTAGGGGTTTGATGGCACAGGCAGGGAGCCCAGCCAACAGCGAGTTGCAGTAATCTAGACGGGAGATGACAAGTGCCTGGATTAGGACCTGCGCCGCTTCCTGTGTGAGGCAGGGGCGTACTCTGCGGATGTTGTAGAGCATGAACCTACAGGAACGGGCCACCGCCTTGATGTTAGTTGAGAACGACAGGGTGTTGTCCAGGATCACGCCAAGTTTCTTAGCGCTCTGGGAGGAGGAAACAATGGAGTTGTCAACCGTGATGGCGAGATCATGGAACGGGCAGTCCTTCCCCGGGAGGAAGAGCAGCTCCGTCTTGCCGAGGTTCAGCTTGAGGTGGTGATCCGTCATCCACACTGATATGTCTGCCAGACATGCAGAGATGCGGTCGCCACCTGGTCATCAGAAGGGGGAAAGGAGAAGATTAATTGTGTGTCGTCTGCATAGCAATGATAGGAGAGACCATGTGAGGTTATGACAGAGCCAAGTGACTTGGTGTATAGCGAGAATAGGAGAGGGCCTAGAACAGAGCCCTGGGGACACCAGTGGTGAGCGCGTGGCGAGGAGACAGATTCTCGCCACGCCACCTGGTAGGAGCGACCTGTCAGGTAGGACGCAATCAAGCGTTGGCCGCGCCGGAGATGCCCAACTCGGAGAGGGTGGAGAGGAGGATCTGATGGTTCACAGTGTCGAAGGCAGCCGATAGGTCTAGAAGGATGAGAGCAGAGGAGAGAGAGTTAGCTTTAGCAGTGCGGAGCGCCTCCGTGATACAGAGAAGAGCAGTCTCAGTTGAATGACTAGTCTTGAAACCTGACTGATTTGGATCAAGAAGGTCATTCTGAGAGAGATAGCGGGAGAGCTGGCCAAGGACGGCACGTTCAAGAGTTTTGGAGAGAAAAGAAAGAAGGGATACTGGTCTGTAGTTATTGACATCGGAGGGATCGAGTGTAGGTTTTTTCAGAAGGGGTGCAACTCTCGCTCTCTTGAAGACGGAAGGGACGTAGCCAGCGGTCAGGGATGAGTTGATGAGCGAGGTGAGGTAAGGGAGAAGGTCTCCGGAAATGGTCTGGAGAAGAGAGGAGGGATAGGGTCAAGCGGGCAGGTTGTTGGGCGGCCGGCCGTCACAAGAAGCGAGATTTCATCTGGAGAGAGAGGGGAGAAAGAGGTCAGAGCACAGGGTAGGGCAGTGTGAGCAGAACCAGCGGTGTCGTTTGACTTAGCAAACGAGGATCGGATGTCGTCGACCTTCTTTTCAAAATGGTTGACGAAGTCATCTGCAGAGAGGGAGGAGGGGGGAGGGGGAGGAGGATTCAGGAGGGAGGAGAAGGTGGCAAAGAGCTTCCTAGGGTTAGAGGCAGATGCTTGGAATTTAGAGTGGAAGAAAGTGGCTTTAGCAGCAGAGACAGAGGAGGAAAATGTAGAGAGGAGGGAGTGAAAGGATGCCAGGTCCGCAGGGAGGCGAGTTTTCCTCCATTTCCGCTCGGCTGCCCGGAGCACTGTTCTGTGAGCTCGCAGTGAGTCGTCGAGCCACGGAGCGGGAGGGGAGGACCGAGAAGGCCTGGAGGATAGGGGACATAGAGAGTCAAAGGATGCAGAAAGGGAAGAGAGGAGGGTTGAGGAGGCAGAATCAGGAGATAGGTTGGAGAAGGTATGAGCAGAGGGAAGAGATGATAGGATGGAAGAGGAGAGAGTAGCGGGGGAGAGAGAGCGAAGGTTGGGACGGCGCGATACCATCCGAGTAGGGGCAGTGTGGGAAGTGTTGGATGAGAGCGAGAGGGAAAAGGATACAAGGTAGTGGTCGGAGACTTGGAGGGAGTTGCAATGAGGTTAGTGGAAGAACAGCATCTAGTAAAGATGAGGTCGAGCGTATTGCCTGCCTTGTGAGTAGGGGGAAGGTGAGAGGGTAAGGTCAAAAGAGGAGAGGAGTGGAAAGAAGGAGGCAGAGAGGAATGAGTCAAAGGTAGACGTGGGGAGGTTAAAGTCGCCCAGGACTGTGAGAGGTGAGCCGTCCTCAGGAAAGGAGCTTATCAAGGCATCAAGCTCATTGATGAACTCTCCGAGGGAACCTGGAGGGCGATAAATGATAAGGATGTTAAGCTTGAAAGGGCTGGTAACTGTGACAGCATGGAATTCAAAGGAGGCGATAGACAGATGGGTAAGGGGGAGAGAGAATGACCACTTGGGAGAGATGAGGATCCCGGTGCCACCACCCCGCTGACCAGAAGCTCTCGGGTGTGCGAGAACACGTGGGCGGACGAAGAGAGAGCAGTAGGAGTAGCAGTGTTGTCTGTGGTGATCCATGTTTCCGTCAGTGCCAAGAAGTCGAGGGACTGGAGGGAGGCATAGGCTGAGATGAACTCTGCCTTGTTGGCCGCAGATCGGCAGTTCCAGAGGCTACCGGAGACCTGGAACTCCACGTGGGTCGTGCGCGCTGGGACCACCAGATTAGGGTGGCCACGGCCCGCGGTGTGGAGCGTTTGTATGGTCTGTGCAGAGAGGAGAGAACAGGGATAGATAGACACATAGTTGACAGGCTACAGAAGAGGCTACGCTAATGCAAAGGAGATTGGAATGACAAGTGGACTACACTTATCGAATGTTCAGAACGTTGCTTACGTAGCAAGAATCTTATTGACTAAAATGATTGAAATGATACAGTACTGCTGGAGTAGGCTAGCTGGCAGTGGCTACGTTGTTGACACTACACTAATCAAGTCGTTCCGTCGAGTGTAATAGTTTCTACAGTGCTGCTATTCGGGGGCTAGCTGGCTAGCTAGCAGTGTTGATTACGTAACGTTACGTTAAAAGAACGACAATAGCTGGCTAGCTAACCTAGAAAATCGCTCCAGACTACACAATTGTCTTAGATACAAAGACGGCTAAGTAGCTAGCTAGCTACGATCAAACAAATCAAACCGTTGTACTGTAATGAAGTGAAATGAAAATGTGATACTACCTGTGGAGCGAGGCGGAATGTTGACCGGGTTGTTGAAGTTCAATTCGGAAGACGTTGGCTAGCTGTTGGCTAGCTAGCTAGCAGTGACTCCTACGTTAAGGACTGACAAATAGCTGGCTAGCTAACCTCGGTAAATTAAGATAATCACTCTAAGTCTACACACTCTAAGCTACACAATTACCTTGGATACGAAGACAGCAAAGACAACTATGTAGCTAGCTAACACTACACTAATCGAGTCATTGAGTGTAATAGTTTCTACAGTGCTAGTGGACGTTAGCTAGCTGCTGTGCTAGTGGACGTTAGCTAGCTGCTGGGCAGAAAGCAGTGTAGACTACGTTAGGACGACAAAATACGATCAGCAAAGACAACTATGTAGCTAGCTAACACTACACTAATCGAGTCTACTACCAGGTCATGTGTCTTCTCAGTCAGGTTGACACTGGTCTACTACCAGGTCATGTGTCTTCTCAGTCATGTTGACACTGGTCTACTACCAGGTCACGTGTCTTCTCAGTCATGTTGACACTGGTCTACTACCAGGTCATGTGTCTTCTCAGTCAGGTTGACACTGGTCTACTACCAGGTCATGTGTCTTCTCAGTCATGTTGACACTGGTCTACTACCAGGTCATGTGTCTTCTCAGTCAGGTTGACACTGGTCTACTACCAGGTCATGTGTCTTCTCAGTCATGTTGACACTGGTCTACTACCAGGTCATGTGTCTTCTCAGTCATGTTGACACTGATCTACTACCAGGTCATGTGTCTTCTCAGTCATGTTGACACTGGTCTACTACCAGGTCATGTGTCTTCTCAGTCATGTTGACACTGGTCTACTACCAGGTCATGTGTCTTCTCAGTCAGTTTGACACTGGTCTACTACCATTGCTTTAATGTATTGTTGTTCTCATTAATATTGTTGTTGTAGTTGTTGTTAATGGTAATCCCATGTCCACTACTACTAACATTATTGCTGCTGGTCCCACCATTTATTTATATATAAATAAATAAATATATTTTTCCATATGCACACTTTAACAATGCAAGTAATAATGAACTTGCCATGTCAATAACGTCAATTGAATTGAAATGAGAGAGAGAGACAGAGAGAGAGAGAGAGAGAGAGAGACAGAGAGAGAGACAGAGAGAGAGACAGAGAGAGAGAGAGACAGAGAGAGAGAGAGAGAGAGAGAGAGAGAGAGAGAGAGACAGAGAGAGCGAGAGACAGACACAGAGAGAGAGAGAGAGAGAGAGAGAGAGAGAGACACAGAGACGGACGGACGGACGGACGGACGGACAGACGCACAGACGGAGAGGATCAGGGGCAGAGGAGAATAAACACAGCTCTACATCCTGCCACTCCTCCTTTTATTAATCCCCTCCTCATTTAGCTCCCTGTCTTCATCAAGGTCAACATTCATTCCCTTTAGGAGATGAGTTTTAACGTGTCCTTACCTTCTCTAATCTCTTCATTCTCTCCGGGTGTTGAACACCGAGTGTCAGAGAGACAACACTAAGCCTGAGTCCCAAATGCCGTCCTACGTCCCTATATAGTGCCTTACCACAGGTCCCTGGGCAAAAGTTGTGCGCTAAAGCAGGGAATAGGGTTTAATTTTGGACAAAAACAAAAAAAACTCCTCTCCTCTTCAACCATAAAAGCTTTACTCCTGTAATCTCTTTTGTATTGTTTGTGCGGCGGCTGCAACCTCAGAGTGGTGAGCCTAACAGGCTTTCAGGTAGAATCATTTTCAACGTTAAGATGTTGAATCCGCTAAGCCTCTATGCAACAGCTCACTGTACATGTGCTAAACTGACGGCGAGCACTGAGCGCCGTGCCACAGTGAGACCACGGAAAGACCACTGACTGACCACTGACAGACCACTGACAGACCACTGACAGACCACTGACAGACCACTGACTGACCACTGACAGACCACTGACAGACCACTGACTGACCACTGACAGACCACTGACAGACCACTGACAGACCACTGACAGACCACTGAAAGACCACTGACAGACCACTGACAGACCACTGACAGACCACAGAAAGAACACTGACAGACCACTGACAGACCACTGAAAGACCACTGACAGACCACTGAAAGACCACTGACAGACCACAGAAAGACCACTGACAGACCACAGACAGGCCACTGACAGACCACTGACAGACCACTGACAGACCACTGACAGACCACTGACAGACCACTGACAGACAACAGAAAGACCACTGACAGACCACTGACAGACCACTGACAGACCACTGACAGACCACTGACAGACCACAGAAAGACCACTGACAGACCACTGACAGACCACTGACAGACCACTGACAGACCACAGAAAGACCACTGCTAGTAAAACCAAATGCTTTCAACCGATCGCTGCCCGCACCTGCCCAGCATCACTCCTCTGGACGGTTCTGACTTAGAAAATGTGGACAACTACAAATACCCAGGTGTCTGGTCCTCGACTTCGGCGATGTCATTTACAAAATAGCCTCCAACACTCTCCTCAGCAAACTGGATGCAGTCTATCACAGTGCCATCTGTTTGGTCACCAAAGCCCCATATACTACCCAACACTGCGACCTGTATGCTCTAGTCGGCTGGCCCTCGCTACATATTCGTCGCCAGACCGACTGGCTCCAGGTCATCTATAAGTCTATGCTAGGTAAAGCTCCGCCTTATCTCAGCTCACTGGTCACCATAGCAATATCCAACCGTAGTACGCGCTCCAGCAGGTATATCTCACTGGTCACCCCCAAATCCAACTCCTCCTTTGGCCGCCTTTCATTCCAGTTATCTGCTGCCAATGACTGGAAAGAATTGCAAAAATCCCTGAAGCTGGAGACTTATATCTCCCTCACTAACTTTAAACAT
>NW_027010322.1:183260-185760 GCF_036934945.1 Oncorhynchus masou masou
ATCTCACCACCACCACCTTGGATTCCCCTGAGGACCTGTTTACCCTGTTCTACTCAGCCAACTCCAACCTCAGTCTCCACATCTCACCACCACTACCTTGGATTCCCCTGGGGACCTGTTTACCCTGTTCTACTCATCCAACTCCAACCTCAGTCTCCACATCTCACCACCACTACCTTGGATTCCCCTCAGGACCTGTTTACCCTGTTCTACTCATCCAACTCCAACCTCAGTCTTCACATCTGGTTTTTCTGCAACTCATCCGAGCTTCCCCAGATCTGCACTCCATATCTCTCTGTGTTGACAATAAATATTTAGATTCATTCATCCCTGTTTCCTCATCTGTTTCTGCTCTGAGGTTCACCTGTGTCGCTCTGCTTAACAGTGTTGGATTGGCGCCAGACATAGTTTTCCTTGATGGCCAAAACGCTACATTTTAGTCTCATCTCATCAGAGTACCTTCTTCTATATGTTTGGGGTGGTCTCCCACATGCCTTTTGGTGAACACCAAACATGTTTGCTTGTTTTTTCCTGGCCACTCTTCCATAAAGCCCAGCTCTGTGGAGTGTACTTAAAGTGGTCCTGTGGACAGATACTCCAGTCTCCGCTGTGGAGCTTTGCAGCTCCTTCAGGGTTATCGTTAGGCTCTTTGTTGCCTCTCTGATTAATGCCCTCCTTGCCTGGTCTGAGTTTTGGTGGGCGGCCCTCTCTTGGCAGGTTTGCTGTGGTGCCATATTCTTAAAATGTTTGAATAATGGATTTAATGGTGCTCCATGGGATGTTCAATGTTTCAGATATTTTTTATAACCCAACCCTGATCTGTACTTCTCCACAACTTTGTCCCTGACCTGTTTGGAGAGCTCCTTGGTCTTCATGGTGTCGCTTGCTTGGTGGTGCTTCTTGCTTAGTGGTGTTGCAGACTCTGTGGCCTTTCAGAACAGATGTATATATACTGAGATCATGTGACAGATCATGTGACACTTAGATTGCCCCACAGGTGGACTTAATTTAACTAATTATGTGACTTCAGAAGGTAATTGGTTGCACCAGATCTTATTCAGATGCTTCATATCAAACGTGGTGAATAAACATTCACCACTTTTCCATTTGTATTTATAAAAATAAATAAATAAAAAATAAGTAAAAAAAAAATCTTAATTTAACTTCACCAATTTGGACTATTTAGTGTTTGTCCATTACATGAAATCCAAATAAAATCAATTTTAATTCCAGGTTGTAATGCAACAGAATAGGAGAAACGCCAAGGGGGGTGAATGCTTCTGCAAGGCCCTGTACGTGACAGAAAATACATTATAATTCAATGGGAAGAAGAAGTCAACAGTGTATGACGCAGCAATGATTTATCTGGAGGTGGAACGTCTACCTGGAATGATCTGAGCCAGAAGAGAGAGAGGGAAAGATGGACAGAGAAAGAAAGATGGACAGAGAGAGAGAGAGAGAGAGAGAGAGAGAGAGAGAGAGAGAGAGAGAGAGAGAGAGAGAGAGAGAAAGACGGACGGACATAGGAAGAGAGATGGACAGAGAGAGAGAGAGAGAGAATACAACCCATATTTATGCTTATTTATTTTATCTTGTGTCCTTTAACCATTTGTACATTGTAAAAACACTATATATATATATAATATGACATTTGTAAAGTCTTTATTGTTTTGAAACTTCTGTATGTGAAATGTTTACTGTTAATTTTTATTGTTTTTCACTTTATATATTCACTTTATATATTATCTACCTCACTTGCTTTGGCAATGTTAACACATGTTTCCCATGTCAATAAAGCCCTTGAATTGAATTGAATTGAATTGAGAGAGAGAGAGAGAGAGAGAGAGAGAGAGAGAGAGAGAGAGAGCGAGAGAGCGAGAGAGAGAGAGAGGGAAAGACGGACAGAGAGAACGAGATGGACAGAGAGAAAGAGAGAGAGAGGTAGAGGGAGTGTGCAGATTGTAATCTGCAAGGCTGTGTGTTTCAGGAAATCTGGCTCACGACAGAAATATATAGATGGTGTTCAATTTAAGTTCTTAGCCTAAATTGCAGTGAATCGTCAGGGGTTCATTTTCCATTGCAAACAGAAAGAGCTCTGGCTTTTTCCTGGAGAATAGAGGAGGGAGAGATGGAGGGATGGGAGGTAGGAGAGGAGGGGGAGATGAAGGGATGGGTGGTAGGAGAGGAGAGGAGAGGAGGGAGAGATGGAGGGATGGGAGGTAGGAGAGGAGAGGAGAGGAGAGGAGAGGAGAGGGAGAGGAGAGGAGAGGAGAGGAGAGGAGAGGAGAGGAGAGGAGAGGAGAGGAGATGAGTGATGGAGGGCTGAGAGGTAGGAGAGGAGGGAGACATGGAGGGATGGGAGGTAGGAGAGGAGAGGGAGAGGAGGGGGAGATGGAGGGATGGGAGGTGGGAGAGGGGAGAGGAGAGGGGGAGATGGAGGGATGGGAGGTAGGAGAGGAGAGGAGAGGAGAGGAGGGGGAGATGGAGTGATGGGTGGTAG
>NW_027010322.1:190760-200760 GCF_036934945.1 Oncorhynchus masou masou
TGTGTGTGTGTGTGTGTGTGTGGTGTGTGTGTGGTGTGGTGTGTGTGTGTGTGTGGTGTGTGTGGTGTGGTGTGTGTGTGGTGTGTGTGGTGTGTGTGTGGTGTGTGGTGTGTGTGGTGTGGTGTGTGTGTGTGTGTGTGTGTGCGGTGGTGTGGTGTGGTGTGTGTGGTGTGGTGTGTGCGGTGTATGTGGTGTGTGTGTGGTGTGGTGTGTGTGGTGTGGTGTGTGTGTGGTGTGTGTGTGTGTGTGTGGTGTGTGTGTGGTGTGTGTGTGTGGTGTGTGTGTGTGGTGTGTGGTGTGTGTGTGGTGTGTGTGTGGTGTGTGGTGTGTGGTGTGTGTGTGTGTGTGCTTGTTAAAAGATGGCCACAAGGTCAATAGAGATGACGTTGTCTGCCCTTGAGTTCATCCATTATGTGGTTTGAATAGAGACCGAGCCGTTACAGACAGAAGGTCAGAAACCCACACACTCAACGCTGCAGCACAAACACATTTTTACTGGCTCAGAAATAATGTTAACCTTAGAGATGTAGAGGCCTTTGGTGACGAGCCAAAGTACATAGAGGTAGATAGAGGCCTTTGGTGACGAGCCAAAGTACATAGAGATAGATAGAGGCCTTTGGTGACGAGCCAAAGTACATAGAGGTAGATAGAGGCCTTTGGTGATGAGCCAAAGTACATAGAGGTAGATAGAGGCCTTTGGTGATGAGCCAAAGTACATAGAGGTAGATAGAGGCCTTTGGTGACTAGCTACAGTAAATAGAGGTAGATAGAGACCTTTGGTGACGAGCCAATGTACATAGAGGTAGATAGAGGCCTTTGGTGACGAGCCAAAGTACATAGAGGTAGATAGAGGCCTTTGGTGACGAGCTACAGTACTTAGAGGTAGATAGAGGCCTTTGGTGACGAGCCAATGTACATAGAGGTAGATAGAGGCCTTTGGTGACGAGCTACAGTACATAGAGGTAGATAGAGGCCTTTGGTGACGAGCCAAAGTACATAGAGGTAGACAGAGGCCTTTGGTGACTAGCTACAGTACATAGAGGTAGATAGAGGCCTTTGGTGACTAGCCACAGTACATAGACGTAGATAGAGGCCTTTGGTGACCAGCTACAGTAAATAGAGGTAGATAGAGGCCTTTGGTGACCAGCTACAGTACATAGAGGTAGATAGAGGCCTTTGGTGACCAGCTACAGTAAATAGAGGTAGATAGAGGCCTTTGGTGACTAGCTACAGTACATAGACGTAGATAGAGGACTTTGGTGACTAGCCACAATACATGTGCATTCCAAGCCACTGTTGAACCTACAATATTCTCCGTAATACAGAATCAAAAGACTGACCATGGTCAATAATAGCAATTAACAATTGTCATGAACATTTTCACACTTCAACTAAGTCGTCAGCATCTCATGATGTCAATGTTACGCTTGCGTTCGCTCCCCGTAAAAATACCTAGGCTTTAGCTCAGCGGGCTAACACAGTTGTGTGGCGCACAGGACACCTAGGTTGGCCCACTTGGTCATATAGATTGGGATCGTGCCTCGTGTAGTCCAGGATACAGTTTTAGAAGTATTTTTGTATAGTTCTGCCCAAAAAAATCCTGCGTTTAATCTAGGGTCCGTCTGCTAAGTCCTTTATTGACGACGGCGGTTTAGACAGAGTTGTGTCTCCTGACACAAAACCGTTTACAAGTTCCTGTCTTTCTCTGTCTCTCTCCTTCGATCTGTCAAATCAAATCCAATTGTATTAGTCACATGCTGAATACAACAGGTGTAGTAGACCTTACAGTGTAATGCTGAATACAACAGGTGTAGTAGACCTTACAGTGTAATGCTGAATACAACAGGTGTAGGTAGACCTCACAGTGAAATGCTGAATACAACAGGTGTAGGTAGACCTTACAGTGTAATGCTGAATACAACAGGTGTAGGTAGACCTCACAGTGAAATGCTGAATACAACAGGTGTAGGTAGACCTTACAGTGTAATGCTGAATACAACAGGTGTAGTAGACCTTACAGTGAAATGCTGAATACAACAGGTGTAGTAGACCTTACAGTGTAATGCTGAATACAACAGGTGTAGTAGACCTCACAGTGAAATGCTGAATACAACAGGTGTAGTAGACCTCACAGTGTAATGCTGAATACAACAGGTGTAGTAGACCTCACAGTGTAATGCTGAATACAACAGGTGTGGTAGACCTCACAGTGAAATGCTGAATACAACAGGTGTAGGTAGACCTTACAGTGTAATGCTGAATACAACAGGTGTAGTAGACCTTACAGTGTAATGCTGAATACAACAGGTGTAGTAGACCTTACAGTGTAATGCTGAATACAACAGGTGTGGTAGACCTCACAGTGAAATGCTGAATACAACAGGTGTAGGTAGACCTTACAGTGTAATGCTGAATACAACAGGTGTAGTAGACCTTACAGTGTAATGCTGAATACAACAGGTGTAGGTAGACCTTACAGTGTAATGCTGAATACAACAGGTGTAGTAGACCTCACAGTGTAATGCTGAATACAACAGGTGTAGTAGACCTTACAGTGTAATGCTGAATACAACAGGTGTAGTAGACCTTACAGTGTAATGCTGAATACAACAGGTGTAGTAGACCTAACAGTGTAATGCTGAATACAACAGGTGTAGTAGACCTTACAGTGTAATGCTGAATACAACAGGTGTAGTAGACCTCACAGTGACATGCTGAATACAACAGGTGTAGTAGACCTCACAGTGTAATGCTGAATACAACAGGTGTAGTAGACCTTACAGTGTAATGCTGAATACAACAGGTGTAGTAGACCTCACAGTGTAATGCTGAATACAACAGGCGTAGTAGACCTTACAGTGTAATGCTGAATACAACAGGTGTATTAGACCTCACAGTGAAATGCTGAATACAACAGGTGTAGTAGACCTTACAGTGTAATGCTGAATACAACAGGTGTAGTAGACCTCACAGTGAAATGCTGAATACAACAGGTGTAGTAGACCTCACAGTGTAATGCTGAATACAACAGGTGTAGGTAGACCTCACAGTGACATGCTGAATACAACAGGTGTAGACGACCTCAGTGATATGCTGAATACAACAGGTGTAGTAGACCTTACAGTGTAATGCTGAATACAACAGGTGTAGTAGACCTTACAGTGAAATGCTGAATACAACAGGTGTAGTAGACCTTACAGTGTAATGCTGAATACAACAGGTGTAGTAGACCTCACAGTGTAATGCTGAATACAACAGGTGTAGTAGACCTTACAGTGTAATGCTGAATACAACAGGTGTATTAGACCTCACAGTGTAATGCTGAATACAACAGGTGTAGGTAGACCTCACAGTGACATGCTGAATACAACAGGTGTAGACGACCTCAGTGATATGCTGAATACAACAGGTGTAGTAGACCTTACAGTGTAATGCTGAATACAACAGGTGTAGGTAGACCTCACAGTGACATGCTGAATACAACAGGTGTAGACGACCTCAGTGATATGCTGAATACAACAGGTGTAGTAGACCTTACAGTGTAATGCTGAATACAACAGGTGTAGTAGACCTTACAGTGAAATGCTGAATACAACAGGTGTAGTAGACCTTACAGTGTAATGCTGAATACAACAGGTGTAGTAGACCTTACAGTGTAATGCTGAATACAACAGGTGTAGTAGACCTCACAGTGAAATGCTGAATACAACAGGTGTAGTAGACCTCACAGTGTAATGCTGAATACAACAGGTGTAGTAGACCTCACAGTGAAATGCTGAATACAACAGGTGTAGTAGACCTTACAGTGTAATGCTGAATACAACAGGTGTAGTAGACCTCACAGTGTAATGCTGAATACAACAGGTGTAGTAGACCTTACAGTGAAATGCTGAATACAACTAGGGGGTTGCCTAATCATATATATGAAGTTTTGGAAAGATCTGATTTTTTTAACCCCTCCAAACAGCCCATGAGACACCAATTATGGCACTTCCGGTTGGCACAGGAAGCTGTAACTCAACACACATCCTCATTGGGGTATTCTATTACAGAATCCTGAGTTTTAAGTCTTTACGTTAAGAATTGACTGATTTACACAGGGTTCAATGCACTATGTCCATCAAATTGCAGGCAGTGTATGGATATACACTTTTAGGGTGATTTGAACCACTTCCGGTTGGCCCAGGAAGCCTAGAATCGACACAGGTAGACCTTATAGTGGTCTGATGGACTGGTACCGAAGACAGGTTCATACAACATTCATAACCCATATAGACTCCAGGTTGTATTTAGTGGAGCAGCCAATGTATTCCTATGGGGAGAGAAGTCAATGAACACTGTTTTTATGTAAACACCTTCTTTTGACTGTGAAGGGTTAATGTCACACGGTCAAGGATAGGCTTGGACAGATCAGGAGGACCTTAGGAACAGTCCTGTGGTTGAATTGTCTTTCTAAACCTAACGGTTCCCGCTGTCACCCAAAATCAAATGACGTACTGGTGCAGGCTTCATATTGGGCCTATTTTTCTCATGGTCGCTGCGCTCAGACCGAGCGAGCTACGGTCAAGCGGGGCACCTCGTTGGACTCGGCACAGTCTGGACACTATGGTCATGCCATTGTTTGTGTTGATTTCAGAATGTCCATTTGGTCATGTTTTCTCACTTTTGCAAAGTCACTGTGCATTTGCCATATGGTTAACTGGGCAGTCACCATCACCAATTTGTCATGCCATAAAAATCATGCAGGAATGCCAAATTGACTGGCCCGATGACATAGGGATGGCTGGGCAGTGATTTTGGTACCTCTCCATCGCTCGTTTGGGTTGATTTCAGAATGTCGCTTTTGGTGATGGTACCTCACTGTTAAAACATATTGCAAATGTTTCTCACTTTTGCAAAGTCACTGAAAATTCGTGCAGGAATGCCAAATTGACTGGCCCGATGAACTCGGGATGGCTGGGAAGTGATTCTGGTACCTCTCCATCGCTCGTTTGGGTTGATTTCAGAATGTCGCTTTTGGTGATGGTACCTCACTGTTAAAACATATTGCAAATGTTCCTTACTTTTGCAAAGTCACTGAAAATTCGTGCAGGAATGCCAAATTGACTGGCCCGATGAACTCGGGATGGCTCGGCAGTGATTCTGGTACCTCTCCATCGCTCATTAGGGTTTATTTCAGAATGTCCATTTGGTAATGTTTTCTCACTCTTTCAAAGTCACTGTGCATTTGCCATATGGTTAACTGGGCATTCACCATCACCAATTTGTCATGCCATAAAAATCATGCAGGAATGCCAAATTGACTGGCCCGATGACATAGGGATGGCTGGGCAGTGATACTGGTACCTCTCCATCGTTCGTTTGGGTTGATTTCAGAATGTCGCTTTTGGTGATGGTACCTCACCGCTTAAACATATTGCTAATGGACAAGAGTCACCTGCAAGTCACCGTCCATCAGTCAATTTGATATCATTCTGACACCAAACTGATACAAACTGACACCAAACCCACTTTTCCCAACTCATTTAGGAGCCAAGTATAACATACTTCAGAGCTGGCCCAAAATTCACAAGGCCTTCGGTACAAAACATTAAAAAACCATAAAACACATAGTTACTTTCTAGCTGCGGGGCCAGTTCGGACATTATGTGTAGTCCTATGTGAGGCGACCCCGAATCCCAAGTTTCGGCTCGATAGGTCATTTGGTGTCGAGTAAAAGCCTAATTGGTGCTGAAAATCCACTTTTTTCCATGCCTTGCTACGGGGTCCTTGAATGAGCTATCGGACCGAGATGTTGGGTTCTGTCTCTATGGGCCGAGACGGTCACAATGCACCTAGTCTTGTGTCTCTGGGACATTTCTAAATGTCGCCATTTTCGTAATGGTCAAAATGAATTGAAGTCATTGCAAATGTTCGACGCTGTTTCTCGGTCCGAGAACCTCCTAGAGCGCCGTAACTCACCACGCACTATCTACCTGAGGTCTAGAACAGGATTCTAAAGTTTCGGAACTCTAGGTCTGACGGTTCTTTTTAGCTCGAACAAAGCTAACTATTGGAGGCACTGTCAGTCTCTACACACCCCAATACGTCCCTCCATCCAAGTTGTGTATCTGTGTGATTTATTTTTCCTTTGAATTTTTATGGGAAAAATGACTGATTTACAGTTCATGGGGGTTGTCTAATCACAAATATGAAGTTTTGGACAGATCTGATTTTTTTAACCCTTCCAAACAGCTCCTGAGACACCAATTATGGCACTTCCGGTTGGCACAGGAAGCTATAAATACACACATGTCTTGACTGACATAGAAACCTACGGAATCCTGAGTTTTAAGTCTTTAAGTTGAGAATTGACTGATCTACACAGGGTTGAATAATGCAGAGGCCTTTCCACCTTTCGAGGTGATGTACATCCAAATACCTTTTGGGTCAATTTAACCACTTCCGGTTGCTCCAGGAAGCTTAGAATCGACACAGGTAGACCTCATAGTGGTCTGATGGAATGTCATAGAAGACAGGTTCATACAGCATTCATAACCCATAAAGACCCCAGGTTGTATTTAGGGGAGCAGGCAATGTATTCCTATGGGAGAGAAGTCAATGCACACTGTTTTTATGTAAACACCTTCTTTTAACTGTGAAAGGTTAATGCCACACAGTCAATGTTAGGCTTGCACAGATCGGGAGGACCTTAGGAACAGTCCTGTGGTTGAATTGTCCTTCTAAACCTAACAGTTCCGCCGCTGTCACCCAAAATCAAATGACATTGTGGTGCAGGCTTCATTGTGGGCCTATTTTTCTCATGGTCGCTGCGCTCAGACCGGCGAGCTACGGTCAAGCGGGGCACCTCGTTGGACTCGGCACGGCCTTGGGATTATGTTTATGCCATTGCCTGCTCTCTGTGTCTTTAAACACCACACTTTGTCACTCCATCCTTGCTGTGTGTGTGTGAGAGCTTTTCTTTGACATCTGTTGGGAAAAATGACTGATTTACAGTTCATGGGGGTTGTCTAATCACACATATGAAGTTTTGGACAGATCTGATTTTTTTAACCCTTCCAAATAGACCCTGAGACACCAATTATGGCACTTCCGGTTGGCACAGGAAGCTATAAATAAACTCATATCCTCATTGGGGTATGCCTTTACAGAATCCTGAGTTTTAAGTCTTTACGTTAAGAACTGAGTTATTTACGGAGGGTTTAGTGAGTGTGTGTTATTTCAGAAAATCATGGAAAATCACAGAAATGTCGCAGAGCTCCGCAGCACATTTTAAAAATATTCGTATGAACACCCTGCAACTGGATCTGTAACCGTTGAAAAAAAAACACCTATATCTGAACATCACGATCTGGTCATCGTGCGATTTCTCTTAAATGACGATAGATAAATGGCCGATTTTTTTTATTGACACCGGAGGCTCCTTGACTTTGACGTGAAGTGAAAAAAATCTTTTCTCTATTTTCATTTTGGACTTTTAATCCCAGAAATATGGCCATAACTCAAAAACCGTTGAGGCCTAGACGCCATCTTGTTCGGGGCCATCTTCCCATTATGCCAAACCTACGCTCACCAAGTTTCGGCCTGAAATATTTTCAGTTTCGAGATATGGCACGTCGTGATTCGGGATGTTTTGTCCAATAGCAATATGATTGCTTATGCCCTCTTGTGGGATCTTCCGGCATAGCGCAAAAATGGGCCAAAATTTGTTTATTTTATTAAACGAAAACCGAATGTCCGACAAAGTTCATTTGATGACTTCCCGGTAGGTCTGGCCCTGCCGCTCGGCCCGACGCCGTCCCCGAATTTTACAAATGTTTTCAGACGTCTAGTAAGGGACCGTACAGTTCCAATAGGGACTTTCTCACTAACCATACGGTGATTGTCAAAATGTTCCCTTAAGGTATGGAAGATTCTTGAGGGAAACCTGTTTCAGTCTTCCAGAGATTTGAGACTCGATGTTTATCTTTTAGCAGGACAATGACCCTCAGCATGCTGCTAAAGCAGCACTCAAGTGGTTTAAGGGGAAACATTTAAATGTCTTGGAATGGCCTCGTCAAAGCCCAGACCTCAATCCACTTGAGAATCTGTGGTATGACTTAAAGATTGTAGTACACCAGTGGAACCCATTCAACTTGAAGAAGCTGGAGCAGTTCTGCCTTGAAAAATGGGCCAAAAAAATCTTGGTGGATAGATGTGCCAAGCTTATAGACATACGCCAAGAGACTTGCAGCTGTAATTGCTGCAAAGTTGGCTCGACAAAGTATTGACTTTTGAAGAGTTATGCATGCACAAGTTTTAAGTTGTTTTGTCTTGTTCCTTGTTTATTTCACAATAAAAAATATTTAGCATCTTCAAAGTGGTAGGCATGTTGGGTAAATCAAATGATACAACCCCCCCTCTAAAATCTATTTTAAAACTAGGATGTAAGGCAATAAAATAGGAAAAAGTCAGAGGGGGGTGAATACCTTCGCCCGCCACTGATCCCTCCATGGGAATAGGGTTCTATCTGTGATATATCCTCCATGGGGAATAGGGTTCTATCTGTGATATATCCTCCATGGGAGTAGGGTTCTATCTGTGATATATCCTCCATGGGAATAGGGTTCTATCTGTGATATATCCTCCATGGGAATAGGGTTCTATCTGTGATATATCCTCCATGGGAATAGGGTTCTATCTGTGATATATCCTCGATGGGAATAGGGTTCTATCTGTGATATATCCTCCATGGGAATAGGGTTCTATCTGTGATATATCCTCCATGGGAGTAGGGTTCTATCTGTGATATATCCTCCATGGGAGTAGGGTTCTATCTGTGATATATCCTCCATGGGGAATAGGGTTCTATCTGTGATATTCCCTCCATGGGAATAGGGTTCTATCTGTGATATATCCTCCATGGGAGTAGGGTTCTATCTGTGATATTCCCTCCATGGGAATAGGGTTCTATCTGTGATATATCCTCCATGGGAATAGGGTTCTATCTGTGATATTCCCTCCATGGGAATAGGGTTCTATCTGTGATATATCCTCCATGGGAATAGGGTTCTATCTGTGATATATCCTCCATGGGAATAGGGTTCTATCTGTGATATATCCTCCATGGGAATAGGGTTCTATCTGTGATATATCCTCCATGGGAATAGGGTTCTATCTGTGATATATCCTCCATGGGAATAGGGTTCTATCTGTGATATATCCTCCATGGGAATAGGGTTCTATCTGTGATATACCCTCCATGGGAATAGGGTTCTATCTGTGATATATCCTCCATGGGAGTAGGGTTCTATCTGTGATATACCCTCCATGGGAATAGGGTTCTATCTGTGATATATCCTCCATGGGAGTAGGGTTCTAGCTGTGATATATCCTCCATGGGGAATAGGGTTAAACACGTTAATTGAAACATTGAGGCAATAATTAGCATAAACACATTCATGTAAACGTTTAGGCAATAATCAGCATAAACACATTCATGGAAACATTAAGGCAATAATTAGCATAAACACATTCATGGAAACATTGAGGCAATAATTACCATAATTACATTCATGAAACAGGCAGGTATTAATTAGCAGAATCTCATTTTTTGGAAAAGTGAATATTTCTAATACAAGAAAACACCAGTTTCATGCTCTTCATTAAGATAAACACACACAAAAAATCACCTTTATTTATTTGGTTGATGTGTTACTTCATCACCTTTAACTATATACTGTTGTCTTTCAGTATCATTAAATAACCTTTAACCTCTAGCGTCGAGCAATCCCGTATCCGGGAGCGTAATCATAGCCTCAAGCTCATTAGCATAACGCAACGTTAACTATTCATGAAAATCGCAAATGAAATGAAATAAATATATTGGCTCACAAGCTTAGCCTTTTGTTAACAACACTGTCATCTCAGTTTTTCAAAATATGCTTTTCAACCAAAGCTACACAAGCATTTGTGTAAGAATATTGATAGCTCGCATAGCATTAGCCTAGCATTCAGCAGG
>NW_027010322.1:205760-223260 GCF_036934945.1 Oncorhynchus masou masou
TTCCCTCAGATTACACAGATCCACAAAGAATTCGAAAACAAATCCAATTTTGATAAACTCCCATATCTACTGGGTGAAACTCCACAGTGTGCCATCAGAGCACACTGTGGAGTATTGTATACCTTAACCATTTGTACATTGTTAAAACACTGTATATATATATATATATATATGACATTTGTAATGAAACTCCTGTATGTGTGATGTTTACTGTTAATTTTTATTGTTTATTTCACTTTATATATTATCTACCTCAATTGCTTTGGCAATGTTAACACGTTTCCCGTGCCAATAAAGCCCTTGAATTGAATTGAATTGAATTGAATTGAATTGAGAGAGAGAGAGAGAGAGAGAGAGAGAGAGAGAGAGAGAGAGAGAGAGAGAGAGAGAGAGAGAGAGAGAGAGAGAGAGAGAGAGAGAGAGAGAGACCGAGAGAGACCGAGAGAGACAGAGAGAGAGAGAGACAGAGAGAGAGAGAGAGAGAGAGAGAGAGAGACAGATTAGGGGAGGAGAGGAGTTGAGTCAGTGACACAAGTTAAACCACTGTTCATTCATGATGTTATTTAATGATGATCAGAGGACAGAATAATGGAGAACATTATGACCATTATTCCTGACTTCATTATCAGCGAGGCTACGGATTGTTCTACAGACAATATGATATTACAGAAAGGTTGTTGTCATTACTGGGCGTCACAGGGTTGCCAAAAGACAACGCTGCCATAGATTTGTCGACTAAGACAAGATGATGGCGTCCACATCGTTACATTACTTCAAGGAGCCAAAAATGTATTTATTTTAATAACGGGCTGTTTTTTAAATTGAAACCATTTACCTGCAACTGGAGACGGACGTTTAAAAGGATCACATTTTGCCGAATCGAGAACAAAAGTAGTATTGCCAATACCGTGTCAGTACAAAAATCTATGACAGCATTTTATACAGACAGAACTGTAACGCCCAGTATTGGATTTTAGCAGACCACTAAGTAGAATACCCGCCTTCGGGACAACAAACCCCGTTTGTTAAGGAGACTCCGCCCATCGGTTCCTTATGTACCATGTCTCTGTTATAACTAGTTCATATAGTAACCTACTGGTCTGTTATAATTAGTTCATATAGTAACCTACTGGTCTGTTTTAATTAGTTCATATAGTAACCTACTGGTCTGTTTTAATTAGTTCATATAGTAACCTACTGGTCTGTTATAATTAGTTCATATAGTAACCTACTGGTCTGTTTTAATTAGTTCATATAGTAACCTACTGGTCTGTTTTAATTAGTTCATATAGTAACCTACTGGTCTGTTATAATTAATTCATATAGTAACCTACTGGTCTGTTTTAATTAGTTCATATAGTAACCTACTGGTCTGTTATAATTAGTTCATATAGTAACCTACTGGTCTGTTTTAATTAGTTCATATAGTAACCTACTGGTCTGTTATAATTAGTTCATATAGTAACCTACTGGTCTGTTTTAATTAGTTCATATAGTAACCTACTGGTCTGTTATAATTAGCTCATATAGTTACTTACTGGTCTGTTATAATTAGTTTATATAGTAACCTACTGGTCTGTTATAATTAGTTCATATAGTAACCTACTGGTCTGTTTTAATTAGTTCATATAGTAACCTACTGACAGCTGACCTCACAATCCCTTTTCAAGACAGACCAGTAAAGGGAATAACCTAATACAGCAGGGGGGGGGGATATCAATAGTGTTTCCTGGATTCCTTGTCTCCTTCTCAAAACGCATTGGAGGAGGGGTAGGGAACCTCAGACATTGTGCTAAGAGACAGAGGCAATGAGAGATGAAATGAATCAAGGAAATACAATTAAGAATCACCTTATGAAAGATGCAAATAGAAACGTAAAGATATCTCTAAAGTACACAACCATCTCTGCTCCTTTTGGTCCATTTGCTGCACTGCACTGAGTTGACAGTGAGGCTATATTCTAGTGGCCACTAGGTGATGCTAATGTGGTCTCTAACAGAGCTCTCCAGCTTCATTATTTTCCTCATAGCAACAGATGAGAGTGAATGTCCATCCTTCCGGTCACTGCCACAGAGAGTTCATGTACAATATAATTCTCGTTCATCCCAATGTGGTTTTATTATGTGAGAATACACTTCCTGCCCTGTGTTGAAAGGGTTGATGGAGGACAGTGGGATGTGAAGTAGATGTTATGGGTGTCAGATCTAGCTGGTGTTCTGTGTGATTAACTCAACCCCTTAGCATTTGATTTAAATAGAGACCGTATGTTCTGGTAGCCACTTGTAGAGATTTATAACGGCCAATTAACTATGACTACGATAAACACATATATAAGTGTGTGTATCATTACGTTGTCTAACAATATGGATATACTTAGATAGTCCACATGGCAGGAATACAGTGACTTCTGTTCTCCTTAGACTGTATTCCCTTCGTCGCGCACTACATTGGACCAGAGACCTAGGGGCCCTGGTTGAAAGTAGTGCACTACATAGGGAATCGGGTGTCTTTTGGAACACAGACTTAGTTTATGACATCACCCGACGGTACCTAGAACTCTCAGGATTGATAGTGGACTCCCACCGAGCTCGACATCCACAGATATGAAGACTCCATTATAAACATCACTACATCCACAGACAGGACGACTCCATTATAAACATCTCTACATCCACAGATATGAAAACTCAATTATGAATATATCCAGATCCACAGACAGGGCGACTCCATTATAAACATCTCTACAACCACAGATATGAAAACTCAATTATAAATGTCTCTACATCCACAGATATGAAGACTCCATTATAAATATCTCTACATCCACAGACAGGACGACTCCATTATAAACATCTCTACATCCACAGATATGAAGACTCCATTATAAACATCTCTACATCCACAGACAGGACGACTCCATTATAAATATCTCTACATCCACAGATATGAAGACTCAATTATGAATATCTCTACATCCACAGATAGGAAGTAAATGAACATCTCTACATCCACAGATATGAAGACTCCATTATAAACATCTCTACATCCACAGATATGTAAACTCAATTATAAATATATCTAGATCCACAGACAGGGCGACTCCATTATAAACATCTCTACATCCACAGATATGAAGACTTAAAGAACAGAGTGAGAGATAGATAGAGAGAGAACCTTTCGGTTGACAGGAGGCGACACATGGAATGGGTTACATGCCTGACTTCACTCTGTGGTTTAAGATAATAGCAGGAACCAGCTGGGAATTACTGGTTCAATACGTGAGCAGATCTGTTTCCATTTATACACCGTAGAAACAGTGAATGCAGGAGGCAGCACCAGTAGTAGACTAACGATCAAGGACAAGAGAGGAGGAGAAGAGGAGGAGAAGAGAGGAGGGGAAGAGGATGGGAAGAGAGGAGGGGAAGGGAGGAGGGGAAGGGAGGAGGAGAAGAGAGGAGGGGAAGAGAGGAGGAGAAGAGGAGGAGAAGAGAGGAGGGGGAGAGGAGGGGAAGAGAGGAGGGGAAGAGGATGGGAAGAGAGGAGGGGAAGGGAGGAGGAGAAGAGGAGGAGAAGAGAGGAGGGGAAGAGGAGGAGAAGAGAGGAGGGGAAGGGAGGAGGGGAAGGGAGGAAGAGAGGAGGAGAAGGAGGAGGGGGAAGAGGAGGGGAAGAGAGGAGGGAAAGAGGAGGAGAAGGAGTAGAGGGGAAGGGAGGAGGGGGAAGGGAGGAGGAGAAGAGGAGAGGGAAGGAAGAGAGGAGGAGAAGAGAGGAGGGGAAGGGAGGAGGGGAAGAGAGAGGGAAGAGAGGAGGAGAAGAGAGGAGGGAAGAGGAGAGAAGAGAGGTTGTTTTTGGGAAGGAGGGAGATAGAGAGGGGGAAGGGAGGGAGGGGAAGGGAGGGGAGGAGACACACAGACACAGACAGGGACACAGACAGGAGGGAACACCCTCCACCCCCCAAGGGAGGAGGGAAGAAGAGTTTCTGGTGGGAAGGGAGGAAAGAGAGGATGTGGGAAGGGAGGAGGAGAAGGGGATGTGATCTGTATTGAGGAGGGGAAGCCAGGAGGGGAAGTTCTCTCTGCCATGTGAGGGGAAGAGAGGAGGGGAAGAGGATGGGAAGTATTGGAGGAAGAGGATGTGATCTGAGAGGAGGGGAAGGGAGGATCTGTATTGAAGGGAGGAGGAGAAGAGAAGGGGATTGTTCTAGAGGAGGAGAAGATCTGTAAGAGAAGATGGGGAAGAGGAGTGGAAGAGAGGAGGGGAAGGGAGGAGGGGAAGGGAGGAGGAGAAGAGGAGGAGGAGAAGAGAGGAGGGGAAGGGAGGAGGAGAAGAGGAGGAGGAGAAGAGAGGAGCAGAAAAGAGGAGGAGAAGAGAGGAGGGGAAGAGCGAGTGTGTTGTTTTTGACACACACACACACATACAGACACACACAGACACAGACACACAGACACACAGACACACAGACACACAGACACAGACACAGACACACCCTCCACCCTCCAAGGGAGTATCTGGGTATCCAGACTGTTTCTGTGTGGTGAATGTGAAAACCTTCAGCAGGTCCATGTGATCTGTATTGTTCTCTCTGCCATGTGATCTGTATTGTTCTCTCTGCCATGTGATCTGTATTGTTCTCTCTGCCATGTGATCTGTATTGTTCTCTCTGCCATGTGATCTGTATTGTTCTCTCTGCCATGTGATCTGTATTGTTCTCTCTGCCATGTGATCTGTATTGTTCTCTCTGCCAGAGAGTCGTGTGTTGTAATTGTCGTCTTTATTACTGTGTTAATATATTTACATCGCTGATTATTTGTAATTATTGTTTAACCTTTATTTAACAAGGCAAGGCATTTATGAACAAATTCTTATTGACAATGACGGCCTCCCAAAAGGCAAAAGGCCTCCTGCAGGGACGGGGGCTGGGATTTAAACATTTTAATACATAAATAAATAATAAATATAGAACAGAACACACATCACGACAAGAGATACAACACAACACTACGTAAAGAGAGACCTGAGACAACAACACAGCACGGTAGCAACACATGACAACACAGCATGGTAGCAACACATCACAACACAGCATGGCAGCAACACATGACAACACAGCATGGTAGCAACACATCACAACACAGCACGGTAGCAACACATGACAACACAGCAAGGCAGTAACACATAACAACACAGCATGGCAGCAACACATGACAACACAGCATGGTAGCAACACATCACAACACAGCACGGTAGCAACACATGACAACACAGCACAGTAGCAACACATGACAACACAGCACGGTAGCAACACATGTGGCAAGCATAGTGGTTAGAGTGGAGGGCAGGGTAGACTAGTGGTTAGAGTGGAGGGGCGGCAGGGTAGCCTAGTGGTTAGAGTGGAGGGAGGCAGGGTAGCCTAGTGGTTAGAGTGGAGGGCGGCAGGGTAGCCTAGTGGTTAGAGTGGAGGGGCGGCACAGCCAGTGGTTAGTGGAGGGGCGGCAACAGTGGTTAGAGTGGAGGGCGGCAGGGTAGCCAGTGGTTAGAGTGGAGGGGCGGCAGGGTAGCCTAGTGGTTAGAGTGGAGGGGGCGGCAGGGTAGCCTAGTGGTTAGAGTGGAGGGGCGGCAGGGTAGCCTAGTGGTTAGAGTGGAGGGTGGCAGGGTAGCCTAGTGGTTATAGTGGAGGGGCGGCAGGGTAGCCTAGTGGTTAGAGTGGAGGGGCGGCAGGGTAGCCTAGTGGTTAGAGTGGAGGGGCAGCAGGGTAGCCTAGTGGTTAGAGTGGAGGGGCGGCAGGGTAGCCTAGTGGTTAGAGTGGAGGGGCGGCAGGGTAGCCTAGTGGTTAGAGTGGAGGGGCGGCAGGGTAGCCTAGTGGTTAGAGTGGAGGGGTGGCAGGGTAGCCTAGTGGTTATAGTGGAGGGGCGGCAGGGTAGCCTAGTGGTTAGAGTGGAGGGGCGGCAGGGTAGCCTAGTGGTTAGAGTGGAGGGGCAGCAGGGTAGCCTAGTGGTTAGAGTGGAGGGGCGGCAGGGTAGCCTAGTGGTTAGAGTAACCATTAACCTAAAGGCTGCAAGTTCAAACCCCCGAGCTGACAAGGTACAAATCTGTCATTCTGCCCCTGAACAGGCAGTTAACCCACTGTTTCTAGGCCATCATTGAAAAATAAGAATTTGTTCTTAACTGACTTGCCTAGTTAAATAAAGGTTAAATAAATAAAATAAAAATTCCTATAAAAAAGTAACGACAACTAGATTGGATTGATTATCCAAATCGTTATTTCATTTGAACAAAAAGTAGGTCATTTCAAAAAGTCTGTAGTAAATCTTCCTAACTGAAGCGAACTGGTGTCAAACCAGTCTGAATACCAGCGAGGGATTACAATCCACTGGCCTTATCTGTCTGCCAGTCAGACTGAGGTTGTTGACTGAAACGCTAAAGAGCTTATAACAAATCAACTTCTTCTTTTTTATGGTTTGATCTGTCAGTACCACTTCTCTGTGCTGGAGTCAATCCATCTGTCTTCTCTCTCTCTCTCTCTCTCTCTCTCTCTCTCTCTCTCTCTCTCTCTCTCTGTCTCTCTGTCTCTTTCTGTCTCTCTCTGTCTCTCTCTGTCTCTCTCTCTGTCTCTCTCTCTGTCTCTCTCTCTGTCTCTCTATCTGTCTCTCTCCCCCTCTCCTCTCTCTTTCTCTCCCCCTCTCTCCCTCTCTCTCCCCCTCTCCCTCTCTCTCTTTCTCTCCCCCTCCCTCTCTCTCTCTCCCCCCTTTTCTCTCTCTCCCCCTCTCACCCCCTCCCTCTCTCTCTCTCACCCCCTCCCTCTCTCTCTCTCTCTCTCTCTCTCTCTCTCTCTCTTTCTCACCCCCTCCCTCTCTCTCTCTCTCTCTCTCTCTCTCTCTCTCTCTCTCTCTCTCTGCTACCCCCTCCCTGTCTCTACTGTGTCTCCTCTCACTCTGAGGTCTGACTTTCTCTCTCTGAGTGATTGTCTAATGGTGTTAAAGAGACCCCTTCCTCCTCTTTTTCTCCCAGCACCATTCTCTCTCATTCTCACCCCTTTCCATTTTGTTTTTCTCTCCCATGGGATACCGTTTTTCCCCCTCCCTCTCAGATCTCTAGTCCCCGATATTCTCTACTTGGTCTAGGTCCATTCCTTCTTCTTCCCCTCCCTCTTCCCTCTCTCTCATCCCACTAAGACACCATCCCCTCTCTCTCTCTCTCTCTCTCTCTCTCTCTCTGAGACATCTCTAAGACACCGAGACACCCCTCCCCTCTCCGAGACGCACTCTCTCTCCCTCTCTCTCGACTCATCTCTCTCTGAGACTCTGCTACCCCTGGCTACATCTCCAACCTCTACTGTGTCTCCACTACACTGTGAGGTTGATTTACATGAGACATACCTGAGTGATTGTCTAATGGTGTTAAAGAGACACTGATACTTTTTCCAACACACCGAGACAGCACCATTCTAACACCAACATTCTTGAAAACGATGCGTTTCCATTTTGTTTTTCGTCGCCATGGGATACCGTTTTTTCTTCTTCTCTCAGATGGTTCTAGTCCCACGATATAACAACATACTTGGTAATTGGGTGGGACTTCATAAGACATACAAAAGTCCCGACTTTAAAATCTTCGTCATAGACTTCTTCTTCTTCTTCTTCTTGTTTTTATCTTTCCGTACGCCAATCCTCTTACAGCGTTTAAGCTGGAGACGTCATTCAAACGTTAAACTTCACATCCTACTAACTTCGCATCCCACTAAGACACTGAGACATATACTGAGACATACACCGAGACATACACTAAGACACCGAGACATACACTGAGACATACACTGAGACATACACTGAGACATACACTGAGACATACACCGAGACATACACTGAGACATACACTGAGACATACACTGAGACACCGAGACATACACTGAGATACACACTGAGACACTGAGACATACACTGAGACATACACTGAGACATACACCGAGACATACACTGAGACATACACTGAGACACCGAGACATACACTGAGATACACACTGAGACACTGAGACATACACTGAGACATACACTGAGACATACACCGAGACATACACCGAGACATACACTGAGACACACACTGAGACATACACTGAGACATACACTGAGACATACACTGAGACATACACTGAGACATACACTGATACACTGAGACATACACTGAGATACACCGAGACATACACTGAGACATACACTAAGACACTGAGACATACACTGAGACATACACTGAGACATACACTGAGACACACACCGAGACATACACTGAGACACACACTGAGACATACACTGAGACATACACTGAGACATACACTGAGACATACACTGAGACATACACGGAGACATACACTGAGACATACACTAAGACACTGAGACATACACTGAGACATACACTGAGACATACACTGAGACATACACTGAGACATACACTGAGTAAGACACTGAGTAAGACACTGAGACATACACTGAGACACTGAGACATACACTGAGACATACACTGAGACATACACCGAGACACTGAGACATACACTGAGACATACACTAAGACACTGAGACATACTCTGAGACACTGAGACATACACTGAGACATACACCGAGACACTGAGACATACACTGAGACATACACTGATACACTGAGACATACACTGAGACATACACGGATACATACACTGAGACATACACTGATAAACTGAGACATACACTGAGACATACACTGATACACTGAGACATACACTGAGACATACACTGATACATACACTGAGACATACACTGAGACATACACTGATACATACACTGAGACATACACTGATACACTGAGACATACACTGAGACATACACTGATACACTGAGACATACACTGAGACATACACCGAGACACTGATACATACACTGATACATACACTGATACACCGAGACATACACTGAGACATACACTGAGACATACACTGAGACATACACTGAGACATACACTGAGACAGACACCGAGACAAACACCGAGACATACACTGAGACATACACTGAGACATACACTGAGACATACACTGATACACTGAGACATACACTGAGATACACCGAGACATACACTGAGACATACACTAAGACACTGAGACATACACTGAGACATACACTGAGACATACACTGAGACATACACCGAGACACTGAGACATACACTGAGACATACACTAAGACACTGAGACATACTCTGAGACACTGAGACATACACTGAGACATACACTGAGACATACACAGAGACACTGAGACATACACTGAGACATACACTGAGACATACACTGAGACATACACAGAGCCATACACTGAGACATACACTGAGACATACACTGAGACATACACTGAGACATACACTGAGACATATAACGAGACACTGAGACATACACCGAGACACTGAGACATACACTGAGACATACACTGAGACAGACACTGAGACATACACTGAGACATACACTGAGACATACACTGAGACATACACTGAGACACTGAGACATACACTGAGACATACACTGAGACATACACTGAGACATACACTGAGACATACACTGAGACACACACTGAGACATACACTGAGACACACACTGAGACATACACTGAGACATACACTGAGACATACACAGAGACATACACTGAGACATACACTGAGACATACACTGAGACATACACTGAGCCATACACTGAGACATACACTGAGACAGACACTGAGACATACACTGAGACATACACTGAGACATACACTGAGACATACACTGAGACATACACTGAGACATACACTGAGACATACACTGATACACTGAGACATACACTGAGATACACTGAGACATACACTGAGACATACACTGAGACATACACTAAGACACTGAGACATACACTGAGACATACACTGATACACTGAGACATACACTGAGACATACACTGAGACATATAATACACTGAGACATACACCGAGACACTGAGACAGACACTGAGACATACACTGAGACATACACTGAGACATACACTGAGACATACACTGAGACAGACACTGATACACTGAGACATACACTGAGACATACACCGAGACATACACTGAGACATACACTAAGACACTGAGACATACACTGAGACATACACTGAGACATACACTGAGACATACACCGAGACACTGAGACATACACTGAGACATACACTGATACACTGAGACATACTCTGAGACACTGAGACATACACTGAGACATACACTGAGACATACACAGAGACACTGAGAAATACACTGAGACATACACTGAGACATACACTGATACATACACTGAGACATACACTGATAAACTGAGGCATACACTGAGACATACACTGATACACCGAGACATACACTGAGACATACACTGAGACATACAACGAGACACTGAGACATACACCGAGACACTGAGACATACACTGAGACATACACTGAGACATACACTGAGACAGACACTGAGACATACACTGAGACATACACTGAGACATACACTGAGACACTGAGACATACACTGAGACATATAACGAGACACTGAGACATACACCGAGACACTGAGACAGACACTGAGACATACACTGAGACATACACTGAGATATACACTGAGACATACACTGATACACTGAGACATACACTGAGATACACCGAGACATACACTGAGACATACACTAAGACACTGAGACATACACTGAGACATACACTGAGACATACACTGAGACATACACCGAGACACTGAGACATACACTGAGACATACACTAAGACACTGAGACATACTCTGAGACACTGAGACATACACTGAGACATACACTGAGACATACACAGAGACACTGAGACATACACTTAGACATACACTGAGACATACACTGATACATACACTGAGACATACACTGATACACCGAGACATACACTGAGACATACACTGAGACATACACTGAGACATACACTGAGACATATAACGAGACACTGAGACATACACCGAGACACTGAGACATACACTGAGACATACACTGAGACAGACACTGAGACAGACACTGAGACATACACTGAGACATACACCGAGACATACACTGAGACACTGAGACATACACTGAGACATACTCTGAGACATACACTGAGCCATACACTGAGACATACACTGAGACATACTCTGAGACATACACAGAGCCATACACTGAGACATACACTGAGACATACACTGAGACATACACAGAGCCATACACTGAGACATACACTGAGACATACACTGAGACATACACTGAGCCATACACTGAGACATACACTGAGACAGACACTGAGACATACACTGAGACATACACTGAGACACACACTGATATATACACTGAGACATACACTGAGACATACACTGAGACATACACTGAGACATACACTGAGACATACACTGATACACTGAGACATACACTGAGACATACACTGATACACTGAGACATACACTGAGACATACACTGAGACATACACCGAGACACTGATACATACACTGAGACATACACTGATACACTGAGACATACACTGAGACATACACTGAGACATACACCGAGACACTGATACATACACTGAGACATACACTGATACACCGAGACATACACTGAGACATACACTGAGACATATAACTGACACTGAGACATACACCGAGACACTGAGACAGACACTGAGACATACACTGAGACATACACTGAGACATACACTGAGATATACACTGAGACATACACTGATACACTGAGACATACACTGAGATACACCGAGACATACACTGAGACATACACTGAGACAGACACTGAGACATACACTGAGACATACACTGAGACATACACTGAGACATACACTGAGACACTGAGACATACACTGAGACATAAGACACTGAGACATACTCTGAGACACTGAGACATACACTGAGACATACACTGAGACATACACAGAGACACTGAGAAATACACTGAGACATACACTGAGACATACACTGAGACATACACTGAGACATACACTGATAAACTGAGGCATACACTGAGACCTACACTGATACACTGAGACATACACTGAGACATACACTGAGACATACACTGAGACATACACTGAGACATACACTGAGACACTGAGACATACACTGAGACATACACTGAGACATACACTGAGACATACACTGAGACAGACACTGAGACATACACTGAGACATACACTGAGACATACACTGAGACACTGAGACATACACTGAGACATACACTGAGACATACACTGAGACATACACTGAGACATACACTGAGACATACACTGAGACATACACTGAGCCATACACTGAGACATACACTGAGACATACACTGAGACATACACTGAGACATACACTGAGACATACACTGAGACATACACTGAGACATACACTGAGACACTGAGACATACACTGAGACATACACTGAGACCGAGACACTGAGACATACACTGAGACATACACTGAGACATACACTGAGACAGACACTGAGACATACACTGAGACATACACCGAGACATACACTGAGACACTGAGACATACACTGAGACATATAACGAGACACTGAGACATACACCGAGACACTGAGACAGACACTGAGACATACACTGAGACATACACTGAGACATACACTGAGATATACACTGAGACATACACTGATACACTGAGACATACACTGAGATACACCGAGACATACACTGAGACATACACTAAGACACTGAGACATACACTGAGACATACACTGAGACATACACTGAGACATACACTGAGACATACACAGAGACACTGAGACATACACTTAGACATACACTGAGACATACACTGATACATACACTGAGACATACACTGATACACCGAGACATACACTGAGACATACACTGAGACATACACTGAGACATACACTGAGACATATAACGAGACACTGAGACATACACCGAGACACTGAGACATACACTGAGACATACACTGAGACAGACACTGAGACAGACACTGAGACATACACTGAGACATACACCGAGACATACACTGAGACACTGAGACATACACTGAGACATACACTGAGACATACACTGAGACATACACTGAGACATACACTGAGACATACTCTGAGACATACACAGAGCCATACACTGAGACATACACTGAGACATACACTGAGACATACACAGAGCCATACACTGAGACATACACTGAGACATACACTGAGACATACACTGAGCCATACACTGAGACATACACTGAGACAGACACTGAGACATACACTGAGACATACACTGAGACACACACTGATATATACACTGAGACATACACCGAGACATACACTGAGACATACACTGAGACATACACTGAGACATACACTGATACACTGAGACATACACTGAGACATACACTGATACACTGAGACATACACTGAGACATACACTGAGACATACACCGAGACACTGATACATACACTGAGACATACACTGATACACCGAGACATACACTGAGACATACACTGAGACATATAACGAGACACTGAGACATACACCGAGACACTGAGACAGACACTGAGACATACACTGAGACATACACTGAGACATACACTGAGATATACACTGAGACATACACTGATACACTGAGACATACACTGAGATACACCGAGACATACACTGAGACATACACTAAGACACTGAGACATACACTGAGACATACACTGAGACATACACCGAGACACTGAGACATACACTGAGACATACACTAAGACACTGAGACATACTCTGAGACACTGAGACATACACTGAGACATACACTGAGACATACACAGAGACACTGAGAAATACACTTAGACATACACTGAGACATACACTGATACATACACTGAGACATACACTGATAAACTGAGGCATACACTGAGACATACACTGATACACCGAGACATACACTGAGACATACACTGAGACATACACTGAGACATACACTGAGACATATAACGAGACACTGAGACATACACCGAGACACTGAGACATACACTGAGACATACACTGAGACATACACTGAGACAGACACTGAGACATACACTGAGACATACACTGAGACATACACTGAGACACTGAGACATACACTGAGACATACTCTGAGACATACACTGAGCCATACACTGAGACATACACTGAGACATACTCTGAGACATACACAGAGCCATACACTGAGACATACACTGAGACATACACTGAGACATACACAGAGCCATACACTGAGACATACACTGAGACATACACTGAGACATACACTGAAGCATACACTGAGACATACACTGAGACAGACACTGAGACATACACTGAGACATACACTGAGACACACACTGATATATACACTGAGACATACACCGAGACATACACTGAGACATACACTGAGACATACACTAAGACACTGAGACATACACTGAGACATACACTGAGACATACACTGAGACATACACTGAGACATACACTGAGACATACACTGAGTAAGACACTGACTAAGACACTGAGACATACACTGAGACAGACACTGAGACATACACTGAGACATACACTGAGACACTGAGACATACACTGAGACATACACTGAGACATACACCGAGACACTGAGACATCGAGACACTGAGCATTCCACAGGGATGCTGGCCCCATGTTGACTATACAAGGTGTTGAAAGCGTTCCACAGGGATGCTGGCCCATGTTGACTCTACAAGGTGTTGAAAGCGTTCCACAGGGATGCTGGCCCTTGTTGACTCCAGCGCTTCCCACAGTCGTGTCAAGTTGGCTGGATGTCCTTTGGGTGGTGGACCATTCTTGATACACATGGGAAACTGTTGAGTGTGAAACACCCAGCAGTGTTATAGTCCTTGACACAAACAGATGTGCCTGGTACCTACTACCATACACTGTTCAGAGGCACTTCAATCTGTTGTCTCCCCCATTCACCCTCTGAATGACAACACAGACACAATCCATGTCTCAATTGTCTCAAGGCTTAAAACTCCTTCTTTAACCCGTCTCCTCCCCTTCATCTACACTGATTGAAGATGATTTAACAAGTGACATCAATAAGGGATCATAACTTTCACCTGGATTCACCTGGTCAGTCTGTCATGGAAAGAGCAGGTGTTCTTAATGTTTTGTCCACTCAGTGTAGACAGTCACTGATGTCTGTTTCCTAGAGTGTCTTTTGAGTTCCACAACAGACACAGCAGGTGACCAGAGTCTGTGTTCCAAATAGAACCCTACTACCTGTGTAGTGTACTTCTTTTGCCCACTGCCTGGCCTAAATTAGGGTGCCATTTGGGACTCTAGGGGAGGATAGTTGGAGAGAGTGAGGAGGGAGAGAGGGTAGAGAGGAATGGAGAGGGTAGAGAGGGATGGAGAGGGTAGAGAGGGATGGAGAGGGTAGAGAGGGATGGAGAGGGTAGAGAGGAATGGAGAGGGTGAGGAGGGAGAGAGGGGAGAGAGTGATGGAGAGGGTGAGGAGGGAGAGAGGGGAGAGAGGGTAGAGAGGGTAGAGAGAGATGGAGAGGGTGAGGAGGGAGAGAGGGGAGATAGGGTGAGGAGGGAGAGAGGGGAGAGAGGGTGAGGAGGGAGAGGGGAGAGAGGGATGGAGAGGGTAGAGAGGGATGGAGAGGGACAGAGAGGGATAGAGAGGGTAGAGAAGAATGGAGAGGGTGATGTCCTTTGGGAGGGAGAGAGGGAGAGAGTGATGGAGAGGGTAGAGAGGGATGGAGAGGGTAGAGAGGGATGGAGAGGGTAGAGAGGAATGGAGATGGTAGAGAGGGAAGAGAGGGTAGAACAGGGTAGAGAGGGTAGAGACGGGAGAGAGGGATGGAGAGGGTAGAGAGGGTAGAGAGGGTAGAGAGCAGAGAGAGGGTAGAGAGGGTAGAGAGGGTGAGGAGGGAGAGAGGGCAGAGAGGAATGGAGAGGGTAGAGAGGGAAGAGAGGGTAGAACAGGGTAGAGAGGGTAGAGACGGGAGAGAGGGATGGAGAGGGTAGAGAGGGTAGAGAGGGTAGAGAGCAGAGAGAGGGTAGAGAGGGTAGAGAGGGTGAGGAGGGAGAGAGGGCAGAGAGAGGAATGGAGAGGGTAGAGAGGGAAGAGAGGGTAGAACAGGGTAGAGAGGGTAGAGACGGGAGAGAGGGATGGAGAGGGTGAGGAGCGAGAGAGGGCAGAGAGGAATGGAGAGGGTAGAGAGGGAAGAGAGGGTAGAACAGGGTAGAGAGGGTAGAGACGGGAGAGAGGGATGGAGAGGGTAGAGAGGGTAGAGAGGGTAGAGAGCAGAGAGAGGGTAGAGAGGGGAGAGAGGGTAGAGAGGGATGGACAAAGGGATGGAGAGAGGGATGGAGAGGGTGTGGAGGGAGAGAGGGATGGAGAGAAATGGAGAGGGTGTGATCTGAACAAAGCTCCATCATCCAGGCCGTTATCAGACCACCCGCTCTGCTGGGCACGAGGAGAGGGGAGGGAGCTGCTGTGAGGCTGATCACATTAGGAGACAGGGGGAGAGAGGGGAGATAGGGGAGGGGAGGGGAGGGGAGACATGAGAGGAGACAGGGGAGAGGAGACAGGGGGCAGGGGAGGGGAGGGGGAGAGGGATAGAGAAATGGGAGAGGGGGATGGAGAGATGGGAGAGAGGGGGGAGGAGGGAGTGAGGAGGGAGAGATAGTAACATGGAGGGATAGATGGTATGTAGAGGGGGGGGGGTGGGAGAGAGGAGGGAGGAGGGAGAGTGATGGTAGAAATAGGATGGGACAGGTAGACGGTTGAAGACACAGAGATGATGGTAGAAATAGGATGGGACAGGTAGAGGATTGAAGACACAGAGAGGATGGTAGAAATAGGATGGGACAGGTAGAGGTTTGAAGACACAGAGAGGATGGTAGAAATAGGATGGGACAGGGATGGGACAGGTAGAGGGTTGAAGACACAGAGAGGATGGTAGAAATAGGATGGGACAGGTAGAGGGTTGAAGACACAGAGAGGATGGTAAGAAATTGGATGGGACAGGTAGAGGGTTGAAGACAGAGAGGATGGTAGAAATAGGATGGGACAGGTTGAGGGTTGAAGACACATAGATGATGGTAGAAATAGGATGGGACAGGTAGAGGGTTGAAGACACAGAGAGGATGGTAGAAATAGGATGGGACAGGTAGAGGGTTGAAGACACATAGAGGATGGTAGAAATAGGATGGGACAGGTAGGGGGTTGAAGACACAGAGAGGATGGTATAAATAGGATGGGACAGGTAGAGGGTTGAAGACACAGAGAGGATGGTAGAAATAGGATGGGACAGGTAGGGGGTTGAAGACACAGAGAGGATGGTATATATAGGATGGGACAGGTCGAGGGTTGAAGACACAGAGAGGATGGTATAAATAGGATGGGACAGGTAGAGGGTTGAAGACACAGAGAGGATGGTAGAAATAGGATGGGACAGGTAGGGGGTTGAAGACACAGAGAGGATGGTATAACTAGGATGGG
>NW_027010322.1:228260-237967 GCF_036934945.1 Oncorhynchus masou masou
AACAGCCCAGGGGGAGGGAAACAGCCCCCGGGGAAGGGAACAGCCCAGGGGAGGGAAACAGCCCCAGGGGAGGGAAACAGCCTGAGGGGGAGGAAACAGCCAGGGGAAGGAAACAGCCCCAGGGGAAGGGAAACAGCCCCGGGGAAGGGAAACAGCCCCAGGGGAGGGAAACAGCCCCGGGGAGGGAAACAGCCCCAGGGGAGGGAAACAGCCTGAGGGGAAGGAAACAACACCGGGGAGGGAAACAGCCCCAGGGGGAGGGAAACAGCCCCAGGGGAGGGAAACCCCAGGGGAAGGGAAACAACACCGGGGAGGGAAACAGCCCCAGGGGAGGGAAACAACACCGGGGGAGGGAAACAGCCCCAGGGGGAGGGAAACAGCCCCAGGGGGAAGGAAACAGCCCCAGGGGGAGGGAAACAGCCCCAGGGGAAGGGAAACAGACCCGGAGGGAGGGAAACAGCCCCAGGGGGAGGGAAACAGCCCCAGGGGAGGGAAACAGCCCCAGGGGGAGGGAAACAGCCCCAGGGGGAGGGAAACAGCCCCAGGGGAAGGGAAACAGCCCAGGGGGAGGGAAACAGCCCCGGGGGAAGGGAAACAGCCCAGGGGGGAGGGAAACAGCCCAGGGGGGAGGGAAACAGCCCCGGGGGAAGGGAAACAGCCCAGGGGGGAGGGAAACAGCCCAGGGGGGAGGGAAACAGCCTGAGGGGAGGGAAACAGCCAGGGGAAGGGAAACAGCCCCAGGGGAGGGAAACAGCCCCAGGGGAGGGAAACAGCCCCAGGGGAAGGGAAACAGCCCCAGGGGGAGGGAAACAGCCCCAGGGGGAGGGAAACAGCCCCAGGGGGAGGGAAATAGCCCCAGGGGGAGGGAAACAACACCGGGGGAAGGGAAACAGCCTGAGGGGGAGGGAAACAGCCAGGGGAGGGGAAACAGCCTGAGGGGGAGGGAAACAGCCCCAGGGGGAGGGAAACAGCCCCAGGGGGAGGGAAACAGCCCCAGGGGGGAGGGAAACAGCCCCAGGGGGGAGGGAAACAGCCCCAGGGGAAGGGAAACAGACCCGGAGGGAGGGAAACAGCCCCAGGGGGAGGGAAACAGCCCCAGGGGGAGGGAAACAGCCCCAGGGGGAGGGAAACAGCCCCAGGGGGAGGGAAACAGCCCCAGGGGAAGGGAAACAGCCCATGATATATGGGCCATGATATACTGTATCTCAGTAGGACTGGGACATGATAACTGTATCTCAGTAGGACTGGGCCAGTATATATCTCAGTAGGACTAGGCCATGATAAACTGTATCTGAGTAGGATTGGGCCATGATGTACTGTATCTCAGTAGGACTGGGCCATGATATACTGTATCTCAGTAGGACTGGGCCAGTATATATCTCAGTAGGACTGGGCCATGATGTACTGTATCTCAGTAGGACTGGGCCATGATATACTGTATCTGAGTAGGATTGGGCCATGATGTACTGTATCTCAGTAGGACTGGGCCATGATATACTGTATCTCAGTAGGACTGGGCCAGTATATATCTCAGTAGGACTGGGCCATGATGTACTGTATCTCAGTAGGACTGGGCTATGATAAACTGTATCTCAGTAGTACTGGGCCATGATATACTGTATCTCAGTAGGACTGGGCCATGATATACTGTATCTCAGTAGGACTGGGCCATGATATACTGTATCTCAGTAGTACTGGGCCATGATATACTGTATCTCAGTAGGATTGGGCCATGATAAACTGTATCTCAGTAGGACTGGGCCAGTATATATCTCAGTAGGACTAGGCCATGATATACTGTATCTCAGTAGGACTGGGCCAGTATATATCTCAGTAGGACGGGGCCATGATATACTGTATCTCAGTAGGACTGGGCCATGATGTACTGTACCTCAGTAGGACTGGGCCATGATATACTGTATCTCAGTAGGACTGGGCCATGATAAACTGTATCTCAGTAGGACTGGGCCATGATATACTGTATCTCAGTAGGACTGGGCCATGATATACTGTATCTCAGTAGGACTGGGCCATGATATACTGTATCTCAGTAGGACTGGGCCATGATAAACTGTATCTCAGTAGGACTGGGCCATGATATACTGTATCTCAGTAGGACTGGGCCATGATATACTGTATCTCAGTAGGACTGGGCCATGATATACTGTATCTCAGTAGGACTGGGCCATGATATACTGTATCTCAGTAGGACTGGGCCATGATATACTGTATCTCAGTAGGACGGGCCATGATATACTGTATCTCAGTAGCACTGGGCCATGATATACTGTATCTCAGTAGGACTGGGCCATGATATACTGTATCTCAGTAGGACTGGGCCATGATAAACAGTATCTCAGTAGGACTGGGCCATGATATATCTCAGTAGGACTGGGACATGATATACTGTATCTCAGTAGGACTGGGCCATGATATACTGTATCTCGGTAGGACTGGGCCATGATAAACTGTATCTCAGTAGGACTGGGCCATGATATACTGTATCTCAGTAGGACTGGGCCATGATATACTGTATCTCAGTAGGACTGGGCCATGATAAACTGTATCTCAGTAGGACTGGGCCATGATATACTGTATCTCAGTAGGACTGGGCCATGATATAGTGTATCTCAGTGGGACTGGGCCATGATTTATCTCAGTAGGACTGGGCCAGTATATATCTCAGTAGGACTGGGCCATGATATACTGTATCTCAGTAGGACTGGGCCATGATATACTGTATCTCAGTAGGACTGGGCCATGATATACTGTATCTCAGTAGGACTGGGCCATGATATACTGTATCTCAGTAGGACTGGGCCATGATATAGTGTATCTCAGTGGGACTGGGCCATGATTTATCTCAGTAGGACTGGGCCAGTATATATCTCAGTAGGACTGGTCCATGATATACTGTATCTCAGTAGGACTGGGCCATGATATAGTGTATCTCAGTGGGACTGGGCCATGATTTATCTCAGTAGGACTGGGCCAGTATATATCTCAGTAGGACTGGGCCATGATATACTGTATCTCAGTAGGACTGGGCCATGATATACTGTATCTCAGTAGGACTGGGCCATGATATACTGTATCTCAGTAGGACTGGGCCATGATATACTGTATCTCAGTAGGACGGGGCCATGATATACTGTATCTCAGTAGCACTGGGCCATGATATACTGTATCTCAGTAGGACTGGGCCATGATATACTGTATCTCAGCAGGACTGGGCCATGATATACTGTATCTCAGTAGGACTGGGCCATGATAAACAGTATCTCAGTAGGACTGGGCCATGATATACTGTATCTCAGTAGTACTGGGCCATGATATATCTCAGTAGGACTGGGACATGATAACTGTATCTCAGTAGGACTGGGCCAGTATATATCTCAGTAGGACTGGGCCATGATATACTGTATCTCAGTAGGACTGGGCCATGATATACTGTATCTCAGTAGGACTGGGCCATGATATACTGTATCTCAGTGGGACTAGGCCATGATAAACTGTATCTCAGTAGGACTGGGCCATGATATACTGTATCTCAGTAGGACTGGGCCATTATATACTGTATCTCAGTAGGACTGGGCCATGATATACTGTATCTCAGTAGGACTGGGCCATGATATACTGTATCTCAGTAGGACTGGGCCATGATATACTGTATCTCAATAGGACTGGGCCATGATATATCTCAGTAGGACTGGGCCATGATATACTGTATCTCAGTAGGACTGGGCCATGATGTACTGTATCTCAGTAGGACTGGGCCATGATATAATGTATCTCAGTAGGACTGGGCCATGATATACTGTATCTCAGTAGGACTGGGCCAGTATATATCACAGTAGGACTGGGCCATGATATACTGTATCTCAGTAGGACTGGGCCATGATAAACTCTATCTCAGTAGGACTGGGCCATGATAAACTGTATCTCTGTGGGACTGGGCCAGAATATATCTCAGTAGGACTGGGCCATGATATACTGTATCTCAGTAGGACTGGGCCATGATATACTGTATCTCAGTAGGACTGGGCCATGATATACTGTATCTCGGTAGGACTGGGCCATGATAAACTGTATCTCAGTAGGACTGGGCCATGATATACTGTATCTCAGTAGGACTGGGCCATGATATACTGTATCTCAGTAGGACTGGGCCATGATAAACTGTATCTCAGTAGGACTGGGCCATGATATACTGTATCTCAGTAGGACTGGGCCATGATATAGTGTATCTCAGTGGACTGGGCCATGATTTATCTCAGTAGGACTGGGCCAGTATATATCTCAGTAGGACTGGGCCATGATATACTGTATCTCAGTAGGACTGGGCCATGATATACTGTATCTCAGTAGGACTGGGCCATGATATACTGTATCTCAGTAGGACTGGGCCATGATATACTGTATCTCAGTAGGACTGGGCCATGATATAGTGTATCTCAGTGGGACTGGGCCATGATTTATCTCAGTAGGACTGGGCCAGTAGATATCTCAGTAGGACTGGTCCATGATATACTGTATCTCAGTAGGACTGGGCCATGATATAGTGTATCTCAGTGGGACTGGGCCATGATTTATCTCAGTAGGACTGGGCCAGTATATATCTCAGTAGGACTGGGCCATGATATACTGTATCTCAGTAGGACTGGGCCATGATATACTGTATCTCAGTAGGACTGGGCCATGATATACTGTATCTCATTGGGACTGGGCCATGATATATCTCAGTAGGACTGGGCCAGTATATATCTCAGTAGGACTGGGCCATGATATACTGTATCTCAGTAGGACTGGGCCATGATAAACTGTATCTCAGTAGGACTGGGCCATGATATACTCTATCTCAGTAGGACTGGGCCATGATATACTGTATCTCAGTAGGACTGGGCCATGATATACTGTATCTCAGTAGGACTGGGCCATGATATACTGTATCTCAGTAGGACTGGGCCATGATATACTGTATCTCAGGGACTGGGCCATGATATACTGTATCTCAGTAGGACTGGGCCATGATATACTGTATCTCAGTAGGACTGGGCCATGATATACTGTATCTCAGTAGGACTGGGCCAGTATATATCTCAGTACCAGGGATGGGGCCAGTATATATCTCAGTACCAGTGACTGGGCCAGTATATATCTCAGTACCAGGGACGGGGCCAGTATATATCTCAGTAACAGGGACTGGGCCAGTATATATCTCAGTACCAGGGACTGGGCCAGTATATAGCTCAGTACCAGGGACTGGGCCAGTATATATCTCAGTACCAGGGACTGGGCCAGTATATATCTCAGTAGGACTGGGCCAGTATATATCTCAGTAGGACTGGGCCAGTATATATCTCAGTACCAGGGACTGGGCCAGTATATAGCTCAGTACCAGGGACTGGGCCAGTATATATGTCAGTAGGACTGGGCCAGTATATCTCAGTCCCAGGGACTGGGCCAGTATATATCTCAGTACCAGGGACTGGGCCAGTATATATCTCAGTACCAGGGACTGGGCCAGTATATATCTCAGTACCAGGGACTGGGCCAGTATATATCTCAGTCGGACTGGGCCAGTATATATCTCAGTACCAGGGACTGGGCCAGTATATATCTCAGTACCAGGGACTGGGCCAGTATATATCTCAGTAGGACTGGGCCAGTATATAGCTCAGTACCAGGGACTGGGCCAGTATATAGCTCAGTAGGACTGGGCCAGTATATATCTCAGTACCAGGGACTGGGCCAGTATATATCTCAGTACCAGGGACTGGGCCAGTATATAGCTCAGTACCAGGGACTGGGCCAGTATATATCTCAGTAGGACTGGGCCATTATATATCTCAGTAGGACTGGGCCAGTATATATCTCAGTACCAGGGACTGGGCCAGTATATATCTCAGTACCAGGGACTGGGCCAGTATATATCTCAGTACCAGGGACTGGGCCAGTATATATCTCAGTACTAGGGACTGGGCCAGTATATATCTCAGTACCAGGGACTGGACCAGTATATATCTCAGTACCAGGGACTGGGCCAGTATATATCTCAGTAGGACTGGGTTAGTATATATCTCAGTAGGACGGGGCCAGTATATAGCTCAGTACCAGGGACTGGGCCAGTATATATCTCAGTACCAGGGACTGGGCCAGTATATATCTCAGTAGGACTGGTCCAGTATATATCTCAGTACCAGGGACTGGGCCAGTATATATCTCAGTAGGACTGGTCCAGTATATATCTCTGTACCAGGGACTGGGCCAGTATATATCTCAGTACCAGGGACTGGGCCAGTATATATCTCAGTACCAGGGACTGTGCCAGTATATATCTCAGTACCAGGGACTGGGCCAGTATATATCTTAGTACCAGGGACTGGGCCAGTATATAGCTCAGTACCAGGGACTGGGCCAGTATATATCTCCAGTAGGACTGGGCCATGATATATCTCAGTAGGACTGGGCCAGTATATATCTCAGTACCAGGGACTGGGCCAGTATATATCTCAGTACCAGGGACTGGGCCAGTATATATCTCAGTACCAGGGACTGGGCCAGTATATATCTCAGTACCAGGGACTGGGCCAGTATATCTCAGTACCAGGGACTGGGCCAGTATATATCTCAGTCGGACTGGGCCAGTATATATCTCAGTACCAGGAACTGGGCCAGTATATATCTCAGTACCAGGGACTAGGCCAGTATATATCTCTATGAGTGTAAACAAACACCTGCTCTTTCCATGACATAGACGGACCAGATGAATCCACCTGACAGCTATGATCCCTTATTGATGTCACTTTTTAAATCCACTTAATCAGAGTAGATGAAGGGGAGGAGACAGATTAAAGAAGGATTTATAAGCCTGGAGAGGATTACGGTAGTAGGTGCCAGGCACACGGTTTGTGTCGAGAACTTTAAAGCTGCTGAGTTTTTCACTCTCTGCAGTTTCCTGTGTGTATCATGAATGGTCCAGCACCCAAAGGTGCAGACAACTTGACACGACTGTGGGAGGCATTGACAGTCAACATGGGGCCAGCATCCCTGTGGAACGCTTTCAACACCTTGTAGAGTCAACATGGGGCCAGCATCCCTGTGGAACGCTTTCAACACCTTGTAGAGTCAACATGGGGCCAGCATCCCTGTGGAACGCTTTCAACACCTTGTAGAGTCAACATGGGGCCAGAATCCCTGTGGAACGCTTTCGACACCTTGTAGAGTCAACATGGGGCCAGCATCCCTGTGGAACGCTTTCGACACCTTGTAGAGTCAACATGGGGCCAGCATCCCTGTGGAACGCTTTCAACACCTTGTAGAGTCAACATGGGGCCAGCATCCCTGTGGAACGCTTTCGACACCTTGTAGAGTCAACATGGGGCCAGCATCCCTGTGAACGCTTTCGACACCTTTGTAGAGTCAACATGGGGCCAGCATCCCTGTGGAACGCTTTCGACACCTTGTAGAGTCAACATGGGCCAGAATCCCTGTGGAACGCTTTCGACACCTTGTAGAGTCAACATGGGGCCAGCATCCCTGTGAACGCTTTCAACACCTTGTTGAGTCAACATGGGGCCAGCATCCCTGTGGAACGCTTTCGACACCTTGTAGAGTCAACATGGGGCCAGCATCCCTGTGGAACGCTTTCAACACCTTGTAGAGTCAACATGGGGCCAGCATCCCTGTGGAACGCTTTGACACCTTGTAGAGTCAACATGGGGCCAGCATCCCTGTGGAACGCGACACCTTGTAGAGTCAACATGGGGCCAGCATCCCTGTGGAACGCTTTCGACACCTTGTAGAGTCAACATGGAGCCAGCATCCCTGTGAAACGCTTTCAACACCTTGTAGAGTCAACATGGGGCCAGCATCCCTGTGGAACTCTTTCAACACCTTGTAGACTCCATGTCTCGACGTATGGAGGCTTTTCTGAGGGAGAAAATAAAAATAATATCAAAATTTGAAAAGGTCGATTCAAAACAAATCAAATCAAATCTCATTGGTCACATACACACGGTTATCAGATGTCATTGGTCACATACACACGGTTATCAGATGTCATTGGTCACATACACACGGTTATCAGATTTCATTGGTCACATACACACGGTTATCAGATTTCATTGGTCACATACACACGGTTATCAGATTTCATTGGTCACATACACATGGTTATCAGATTTCATTGGTCACATACACACGGTTAGCAGATGTTATTGGTCACATACACATACACATGGTTATCAGATTTCAATGTGAGTGCAGCGAAATGCTTGTGCTTCTTGTTCCGACAGTGCAGTACTATCTAACCATTCCCCCAACAACTACCTAATACAGACAAATCTAAAGGGATGGAATGAGAATATGTACATATAAATATCTGGATGAGTGATGGCCGTGCAGCATAGGCAAGATGCAGTAGATGGTATAGAATACAGTATATACATATGAGATGAGTAATATATATAGACTGAGATATAGTATAGAATACAGTATATACATATGAGATGAGTAATATATATAGACTAAGATATAGTATAGAATACAGTATATACATATGAGATGAGTAATATATATAAGATATAGTATAGAATACAGTATATACATATGAGATGAGTAATATATATAGACTAAGATATAGTATAGAATACAGTATATACATATGAGATGAGTAATATATATAGACTAAGATATAGTATAGAATACAGTATATACATATGAGATGAGTAATATATATAGACTAAGATATAGTATAGAATACAGTATATACATATGAGATGAGTAATATATATAGACTGAGATACAGTAGAATAGTATAGAATACAGTATATACATATGAGATGAGTAATATATAGACTAAGATACAGTAGAATAGTATAGAATACAGTATATACATATGAGATGAGTAATACATAGACTGAGATACAGTATATACAGTGCCTTGTGAAAGTATTCGGCCCCCTTGAACTTTGCGACCTTTTGCCACATTTCAGGCTTCAAACATAAAGATATAAAACTGTATTTTTTTGTGAAGAATCAACAACAAGTCGGACACAATTATGAAGTGGAACGACATTTATTGGATATTTCAAACTTTTTTAACAAATCAAAAACTGAAAAATTGGGCGTGCAAAATTATTCAGCCACTTTACTTTCAGTGTAGCAAACTCTCTCCAGAAGTTCAGTGAGGATCTCTGAATGATCCAATGTTGACCTAAATGACTAATGATGATAAATACAATCCACCTGTGTGTAATCAAGTCTCCGTATAAATGCACCTGCACTGTGATAGTCTCAGAGGTCCGTTAAAAGCGCAGAGAGCATCATGAAGAACAAGGAACACACCAGGCATGTCCGAGATACTGTTGTGAAGAAGTTTAAAGCTTTAAAAGTTTTAATTTCCCAAGCTTTAAACATCCTAAGGAGCACTGTGCAAGCGATAATATTGAAATAGAAGGAGTATCAGACCACTGCAAATCTACCAAGACCTGGCCGTCCCTCTAAACTTTCAGCTCATACAAGGAGAAGACTGATCAGAGATGCAGCCAAGAGGCCCATGATCACTCTGGATGAACTGCAGAGATCTACAGCTGAGGTGGGAGACTCTGTCCATAGGACAACAATCAGTCGTATATTGCACAAATCTGGCCTTTATGGAAGAGTGGCAAGAAGAAAGCCATTTCTTAAAGAAGTTTAAAGCCAAC